>NW_026020613.1:430430-482743 GCF_900185275.1 Solanum verrucosum
TTATTATTATTACTATTACTATTATTATTATTATTATTATTATTATTATTATTACTATTACTATTATTTTTATTATTATTATTATTATTATTATTACTATTACTATTATTATTGTTTTATTATTATTATTATTATGTTTATTATATTATAATTATAAATTATTATTATTATTATTATATTATTATTATTATTACTATTACTATTACTATTATTATTATTATTATTTTATTATTATTATTATTATAATAATTATAATTATAGTAATAATAATAATAATTATTATTATTACTATTACTATTATTATTATTATTATATTTATTATTTATTATTATTTATTATTATTATTATAATTATAAATATTATTATTATTATTATTATAATATTATTATTATTACTATTACTATTTACTATTACTATTATTATTTTATTATTTTATTATTATTATTATTATTATTATTATTTTATATTTTATTATTATTACTATTACTATTATTATTATTATTATTATTTTTTTATTATTATTTATTATTTATTATTATTTCTGAAATATGAATTTATATTCCTCTTATAAGGTGGTAAAGAAATATGTGAATGATAGAAAAATATTATTACTTATGGATGTAAAACATAAATTAATTTTGTTTTAATTTTTTTTTTAAGTATAAAAACCTTAAATTAATCAAATTTTTATCATATTAACAGCTTAAAGGGTATTTCAGACATTTGATAAAAAAAAAGTGTTTACCAGCACTTATTTGCCAAACACATCAACAACTTTTTTTCAACTGCAACACTTTTATCTAAACACATAACTACCTATTTTAAAATAAGTCCAGCACTTTAAAAAGTTACTTTTTTTAAGTCAATCCAAACGGGCTCTTACTCCTTTAGGTAAATTGAATTTTTGTTTTATTTGTGTAAATAAACATTATGCAGGAGATGAAATCAAGAACTCATAGCAAGAGATGTTTTACTAGCTCAAATAAATAAAAAAATTAATTTGTTTGTATGAATGAATTGTTAGAATATACATGTGTAGATTTGACCATTTTATGCCAACAAGAATTACAATTTAATATTATACCTTCTATTTTTTTAATTTTTTAAAAAGAAAAAAATTTAATCAACTTTGGCTCCTTATTAACATAATTTAATATTATACCTTCTATTTCTATTATATATATATATATATCTCCTTCTTTTTATAATCATAATATGTTCTTCCAATTGATTTTTCTCTTAATCAATCTCATTTAACTTGCCATTAAAATTTGCAGAAAATTTAAAATATATAAAATAATTATAAAAGTACTCAAATTCTTCTCTAACAAAGCAAAAAACAAAAAAGATTTAAAAATACTATATACACATAATATTTACACACTTCAATACAATGAAGTCAATTTTCGAAAGAAAAAAAAAATACATTTATGATAATAAGGAGAAAGATAAATAAAATATTTTATTTTAAGAAAATAATAGAAATCAATATATATATATATATATATAATTATGATGATAAAAAGGAGAGATAAGTAAAATTTATTTTTAGAAAACCACAAAAATAAAAGGTAGAAAAAGGAATATAAGGAAAAGAAATATTTAAAAAATATATGTTTATAATGAGGCAAAAAAAAATTATGATAATATAAAGGAGAGATAAGTAAAATTTAATTTTAGAAAACTACCAAAAATAAAAGGTAGAAACAGGAATATAAGGAAAAGAAGTATTTAAAAATATATATTTTATGTGAAGGCAAAAAGGTAGCCTTTGAAATTCCTTATTTTTTTGAAGGTAGAACTGATCATTAATTAATAATTAATAATTATAATCAATAATTAATAATATTTTTTAAAATAGAAAAAATGCTTAAATTCTTAGAAAATAGATAAAATTGATGATTGATTTTTTGTAGTTTCACATGTTTTAACAATGTAAGAACCAAAATTAAATAAAAACACACAACTTAATGTTAATCTAAACCATGTGTAGTTGAAGAACCAAACACATTTTAAATATTTAAATCAATAGAATAATAAATTAATATTATGAATAGAAAAAAGTGATATGACACCTCTCTTTGGTCAAAACTACAACAATCTTTTTTTTTCTTTCTTTCTTTTTTTTTTTTTCCTTTTTTCGGATTTTTTTTCATCATTTATGTGTATAAATAAAATTAAAAACTTTTAAAATCCGCTTCTTTAACTCTATTAATTATATTAATTACGCAATGTTAAGAAACTAAAATGTCAATATCTTTAATTAAGCATTAATAATCTTTATTTTCATTACACTAACAACTTTTGTTATTCTAATTTATAAAATAATTAATAGTCATATTACATTATTTGATATTTTATATTATAGTCATATAAATAGACATATTGTCAAAGTTACAGAATTCATCACCGTAATAATTTTTTTTTATCTTTTTGAGAGTTATTTCCAGAATTTATAGAAATCGTCACATTTTTTTGTTATTATATTTTTTATGCTTATTATATGCATATTTAGTTTGACTCAAAAAATAAGATGCAGACTATTGAATTATGATCAACTTGTGAGTGTGGATGTGGACAAAAACTCCAAAGATTAATTATGCATTGAATTTGTATTTTATTCTTCGTTTTTAACAATTTAACGTCTAAAAGTTATATTGCAAATACATCTTCATCTATACAATACTTAATAAAATTATTCGTGACTTATCATCTTTTACAACCACGTGAAGCGCGGATAAGTTCACAAGTTATAAATCAAAGGAAAGAAAACAATTAAGGAAAAAGAGAATTTTTTGAATAAGAAAAAATAATTATTATAATAATGAGGAGAGATCAACAAGAATTTTTATTTTAAAAAACTATAAAAATAGAAAGTGGGAAAAAAGTAAATTGTAGTAGTATTAATGATGAGGAGAGGTGAAAAATATTTAATATTTAATAAATTATAATAATGGTGAGGAGAGAAATAAATATAATTTTTTTTTATTTTTTTTGCAGATTTTATAAATCAAAAGATAGTAAAAAAATTCAAAAAAAGAAGAAGATAAATGATAATCCTGACCAAAGTGAGGTTCTACATCAGTCTTTTATCTTCCACCTTTATATTTTCCTAAATTGAGATATCAATCTTCAATTATAGTACTTAATAATGATTAATAAAAAAAAGTTAATGTTGTACGTAATTGCAATACAAATTTAAAATGTGTTGGAATTTATTACAATTTTCTACATTGAATAGATGAATTTTCGATAAATATAATGTATGATAAATATTTAAAAGTTATATTTTTTATACAAAATTTACTTCTACGACTTTGCTACAATAAATCTTTAGCCCAATGACCATTTGTGTTCTTTGCATTCTGTTCAAAAAATCAAACACATCATATAATATATTTAATGCTGTATGATCCATTTTTTTTCAAGTGCATCAACAATTCAACAAAACGATTATGATTCAATTAAAAGAAAATATTTATTATTTTAAATTCCGATTCTAATCAATATAAAAAATTCACACTATATTGAATTATTTCAACAGTTATTATTACATTGCTTAAATTGTATTCAATAATAACTAGAACTTAAAACTTAAATCTCTTTGAATTTGAAAATTAGAAATGATTCTTAAAATATTTTTGATATTCATATATAAGAAATGATTTATTTAAATATTTTAATTATTTTTTCTCATCGCGCGAAGTGTGGACATATTCACTAATGAGTTATATAAGTAAATGAAAGATAAGACAATATACATATGCTGTCACGCCCCAAGCCTACACCCTGGATGTGGCCGACACTCGAGAACCACTGCTGGCCCCAAGTGAACCCTTGTCCTGACTTACTTACTCAGCGGAAAACTTTACTCAAGATAAATACTTTTAAAATAAGTAAACTGAACTGCTCAAAAAATAACTTAGAATGTAATAAATAACATTCACCGCCAAAGTGGCAACTCAAGTCTCAACTTAACTAAAAAGGAAAAGTAAAGACTCATGAACTAACATCACTAACTCTGTCTATGAAGCCTCTAAACAACTGAGATGGACGTCGGGACAAGACCCACGACATCCTAATGAACTAAAATACTGAAAGCAATAAAAAGGATCCTTCGGAAAGCTACAAAGCTCACCAACTGACTCTGAGTGCTCAATTGGATCAACGAGGCGCTGTATGCTGATCCTGGTTACCTGCGTCTGCATCATAATAAGATGCAGGCCAACTGGCTTCAATACATTTAATGTACGAGTATGCGAGTTGGAATGCTATACATAACTTAAGCTTGAAAAGAATCTGAAAGAAACACTTACCTTGACTTTACTCAACTCCTGAATAACTTAACTCAATATAAAGCAACAAACATATGCAATATATAGAAAGCTTGTAAAACAGTGGAAAACAACTTAGTTCGTTAAAGAAAATGCAATAACAAACTCAACTTTACTCATATAATAAAGTAATATAGTTTCTGTCGGAGTTTCTCTAACCGACAACCACCACTATGAGACTAAGTGGTGATACAACATCTTGCCCATGCTGTCAGAACTGTCCTACACTTTGCCGTCATATAGAACGCTTAACTAAGTTGATCCACTAGTCTATGCTAAAAAACACTAAGGAATCATCTAAAAAGTATGATCTTTTCTACCCATGATGGCTACATGGTTTATGGAGACGTGAGTTATCTGAACTCAAACTCATCCCCATATCGCTGCTCAATACTTCTCCCAAAATACTCAGTTCATATGTTTAAAAACATAACTTTTTCTTTGATTTGAGATAATTACTCAAAAACTTAGCTTAAAAGCTCTCTTGAAAATCTCAGTTTCCTTTCTTACTCAAATGTGAAAACATTTTAACTCTTGGGAATACTTAGTTCCCGTATAATCTTTGAAGAATGAACTTTACTCTTACTCTTCACTGAAAACTAGCTTAAATGCTCTTTTGAAAATCTCAGTTTCCTTTCTTGTTTAAATGTGAAAACATTTACTCTTTGGGAATACATAGTCCCGATATACTCTTTTGAAGAAATGAACTTCAAACTTTACTCTTTACTCAACTCAAAACTCAAGTCTTAAAACAAAGTTAAAACATTTGAAAAGACTTTTGGAAAACTTTAGGAACTTCTCTTAACTTGACTCTTGACTTCTCTTGACTTGTCTCTTAACTTCTCTTGACTTGACTCTTAACTTCTCTTGACTTGACTCTTAACTTTCCTTGAATTGAATTATGGATTCAAGGATTGTGATTTGTGATAGGAAAGATCTCATGATGTATAGGAATGATTTTAAATAGCTAAACATAAGAAATGATCAAGAAATCATTGCCTGGACACTAGTCCGCGATGTGGAGGCGTATTTAAATTTTAGTCGCGAAAATAGTTTTTGAGTCAGAGAGATCCGTGACCGCTCCGCGACGCTAGGATGAATTTTTCGAAACTGAGGGGCAGGTCCGCGACGCGGCCTGGGGCACCAGATTTGCCCGACTTTTTCCTTCTTTCGTTTTCCCATCCCAATTCACCCAAACTCGACTATTCTTCTCAATTTCTCTTTAGATTCAGATACCCAGCATGTATACACAAGAATCTAACTCAAACAACTCAAGGAAACAACATTTTAACCTCAAGGAACTGCTCAATCTCCACCTAACTCAAGAACAAAGGTCAATTTCAAGAACATCATTCAAGATTCATCAACTTTCAACTTTCTAGAACAAACTTCGCTGAAATAAACATGATTGGCACGTGGGTGAACGAACCCAACACTATGAAAAACTCACATACCTCTTTAGGGATCAACCCTTGTCGAAATCCACGAGCTAAACCTATAAGAACGATGAACTTTGCTCTTTCTCCTCTTTTCTCCTCTTGCATTCTTTCTCCAACAACCCTAGCATAAATTTCCAATTGTCTAAACTGAACCAATTCAGTCTAGACCACAATTTAATTGCTAAAAACGAATTAACTTAATTGGGTAAGAAAAAGACCATAATGCCCTTCTAAAATCCGGATTGGACTTTCCTTATTTGAACATCCCAACTTCCAATGGGCATAACTCACTCATACGAACTCGGAATCACGCAAAATTGGCGGCGTTGGAAAGATTATTCCAAGATATTTCCTACCATATCTGGAAACACACCTAACTCATCCTGAGCTAGGATTTATGGTCATTTGAATTTGACCAAAAACTCAAACTTAACTTAACCAATTTTACAGATTTTTATTATTTCCAAAAATCACTCTTTCTAATTCTAGCTCTTTCTAGTTCTTTCAATTTGCGAGATGTTACATATGAGACCTTAAAGATGACCATATGTGGTATTATATTTACGAACCCTTAGTGGTGCCCTCTAATGTAGTATATTTAAGGATCATTGATGATACCCATATGTTGTATTATATTTGTGGGTCCTTAATGACACCTCTTTGTTGTATTATACGTATGAGCCATTGATGATACCCATTTATATAAGAAGCTAAATTTTTTTTTACTTGCAAGCCCTTGATGATGCTTATTTATTATATAATTTCTTCGAGTTCTTGATGATGCTTGTACGACAAAAGAAAAGCTTTTATATCATAAACTTGTAGTAACTATGCCTACAAAGTTTAGCAAGAGTCTTTTGTTTTCAGGTTATTTGCCTGATGTGGCATTCAAAATTTAGACCGACTCTTATACATGTAGTTTGTTAAAGTTAAGTATATGTTTATTCATCCCTGACATATCTACACATTTCATTTGTACAAACGCCTCATTAACGGAGGCTCTGTATTTCGTGTTGCTTTTTCAGGTAAAGGCCTACGAAAACCTCTTTAATAGGAGTTGTTGAGTTCAATATTTGAGTTGGTAGGCTCTTTTCTGTAAAGATATGACACTTGGGCCTAACTCAACCCCAAAAGCTAGTTAATGAGGGGAGGTTTGTCCAAGTCCATATAAGGAGACCAAATTCCCTTTTTCTCTACCGATGTGGGACATCCTAACACTCCGCCTCACATCCAGAACACAATTGGAGCGTGAACACTTCTAAATGAGGTCGCATCATCAGTGAACAACAAATTGGGATGGGCCTGGCTCTGATACCATGTAAAGATATGACACTTGGGCCTAACTCAAGCCTAAAAGCTAGCCCACGAGGGAGGTTTGCCCAAGTCCATATAAGGAGACCGAATTCCCATCCCTCTATCGATGTGGGACATCTTAACATTTTCTTTCTAGAGTTGTCAAGCTAGAGGTTCTGAATTTTATCTTACTTACGTACAGTGACATGCAGGTAGGGGTCGTGTCTCGACCATGAGATATGTGTTATGCTATTTGAGGTTTGTAGACTTATATTGTATGGTAGTATCTTGATTATGGACGTGCCGTCCTTTATGTTTAGTTGTTGACTCTGATGATGAACTCACCAGTGTTGTTATGTATCTGATGACATCCTTATTTGCCTTATGATTAGTGAGTATCTTTAAGTTCAACCTTATTGGACTTGAGTTTATAAACGCATGTTGTTAGGATATTATCTTGGTAGACTGATATATTTGAAGGCCTCCTTGTCCTAAGACATACATCAGAAGATACACTCTATGTTTGATACGCTCAGCCTTACAAGGTTTCGATGCCAGTTTTGTCTATCTAGATTTTGATTGTGACAATAGACCTTTGAAACTTATTGCGTACGCGTGTTTTTTTCCTCATACTACTCCTGGTGCATCTTTTTGATGCAGATCCTAACACTAGAAAACCCAGCTAATCTAGTTAGTCTAAGACTGTGTCCAGTTTAAAGCTTTCTACTTATTTTCGGAGCAAGAGCCTAGCTTCTTTTGTCTTATTTACTAGTTAACAGTTTTGTTGTAATGAACATTTATAATTCGTTGTAGATGTTTTTACACCGTGACACAATATTTTGTGCATTTTTAATATCATCCACACTTGATATATGTTCTTATGAAAGCTTGATATATGACATATTACTCTATTACTTTACTTTTTCCGCTTTATTATTTATTATCATTGTTGGGTGAAAGATTAACTTATCTACGGGTGGGTTAGGATTAAAAATTTATAATTTATTTTCTTATGATTGCTGGATAAAAAGTTTCAATAAACAAGTAATTATTTGTCAATGACATGTAGTGCCATATCATTAACTACTAATTGCTATCATTTTGACTACATTAATTATAATCTTCATTTAGTTTTAAATTCTTTGACCAATCATACCACTTCACATTAATTGAAATAGATGAAGTAATTTTCAATTAAATTTTGTAACTCTCAGAACTTAATGACTAATATTGCAATGCAAAATTATGATTTATTAGAATTGCGAGAAGTAAATAATATATATAAACAACTTCAATCAAGAAAGTTAATTTCATTCACCATTCGAGATCTTTCACACCGCAACTTTTTTTGTAATACAAAAATTTTATTAACATTATGAAATCCCAGTATAGATAAAGATACTAGAAAAAAATTCTTGAAATAAAAAATCTAACACCAAATTCAACAAAAGTCAGTTACTATTGAATTATCTATGTCTTGTCTTATATGAATTTATTTACTACCCAGATAAGAACGAAATTATGACAGATTAAATTGCACAATATATAATATAAAAAAATTATGCTATAAGTTATTTTTATATGTGCAACGTTTTTTTTTTTTTTTTACTAAAACCCCTAAAATAGTTTTTCAATTTGTTCATCCATATTTCAGATTTACAATTTACAAAGGTTGTTACTAATAGTTTTTTTTTCTTCATATAAGCGATTTGATTATATATATGTATGTATATATCATACCCCGATCTTAATTAATTAGCTTTTTACTACTTTTCTCTAAGAATTTGTTTGTTGAGGATTGATATTCATCAATCTCATCAAATTGAATCTGTAATAAAAAAATATTTCTCATCTCCAATATCTTAATCTAAATATTCATTTCCTGTCAATAGCATGAATGCCTCGGATTGCTCCATTTGCTTGGAGGTTGTTACGAACAATAATAGCAGGTCCATTGCCAAGTTGAAGTGTGGACACATTTTTCACCTAGGTATGCATCTTAAATATTAATATTTAGCTATGTCGAGTAGCTAAAATATAAATTGTTTTGTTCCATTTGTGTATTAATTCATTACTAGAACTACTTTTATTGGACATGTATTTATAAAACTTGCTCATCATATTCACAAGAACTTTATTTAGATTTTAATTAAAGTCTTATGAACTATTCTGGGTATTTCCTCACCCATAATTTTTTTTGTTAAAGTGGACTTAGTAAATCTCTTTCTCTTCTTCTCCATTTAAACCCTTTTCAGATTCAGAATAATATTTTCTAGGACTAACTTTTGAAATTCTTTTAGAGAAGAAAAAAGTATAATTAATCCGCAATTAAATTTAAGAAGTTTTGATCTGAAAATATTTATAAGAATGTGTTTCAAACAAGCACTTTCAGAATTTTTAAAAACAAATGCTTAGATCAAGTTTTGTTAGTATAACCAATAATCAATATGAATCAAATTTGTTATGATTGGGATGAATCTCCTTGTCCCCCCCCCCCCCCCCCCCCTCCATGTTGGGTGATAGGAAGAGAACGAAAAAAGAAACAACAAAAGATTAAATTGTACCTATTGTATGAAAGACTTGTACCAATATACTTAAATCATAATTACTGTGGTAAGATGTCTTTTTGTTGGAAATTAAGTATCGACCCGGCCCACACCCCTTATATTTTTGGTTATGTAGATTTTTCGCATTTTACCCCACAAGTCAAGAAATGTAATGACTTGTTTATCATTTATCAATGTTTATTCCGTTAACCTATAAGGTGTTATCATCCTTTTCCTACTCAAATTTTTCTATGAGAGTAAAAAGCTTTGGGTGAATAAATTGCTCCATTTGAAATTGTATTTGTATGTGTGCGTATATTTAATTATATTTATTTTTAGTGCAGATTGTATAGGGTCAGAATTCAATGTTGGGGGCTTAATGCGTTGCCCCAACTGCCGAGATATAGAAGATGGAAATTGGTTATTTCTAGAAGGCGAGCAATCATATGCACAATACTATGAGGAGGAAGATGAAACAATGCTGGTAATTTAAAAGATTATTTAATATTTATCACTCACGCCCTTTCTATGTTGAATAATCTTGTTTAGTTTGTATTTTTATTTTTATTTTGGTAGAAAAAGAGATAATACATTTATATAGATTAATATGCATCAGTATATGATAATGACAACTTACTGCTAGTACTATTCTTTCTAGTATTATTCAGACACGGGGTGGTAATACATAATAGGTACTACAATAATTTGTAGATGCTTTTTAGAGTTTCTTATTTAGTTTAATAATTCGCATAAACGTTTCTCTTTTTCATTTACTGAAATTATTTTATGAAATGATACAGATTAATTGTATTTTATGTATTTATTATCTTAGAACTTCTATAAGGAGTGGGAGGAGGGTGTAGAAAGGGGAAAGCACTTTCTAAAATGTGAATCATGTACTAATTAGATGCTCCTATTTTTTTAGTTGTAACTCTTGGGTTTTTGTGACAAAAATCCTAATGCACAAGGATAGTAATCACAAAAATTACACAAACAACAAGTTATAATGATGACTAATTGCAAAAAAATTTAATCACTATGACTAAACATCCTTGAGTTTTATTAAAGTTCAGCTAGAAATTCGGACGATCATCATAAACTATTGTGTAGAAATTTAACAACACATTTTGGTTCAATATGAATTAAAAAATTTCAAAATCAACTCTATATGGCTCCAAAGTTGATAACCACTACTATAATGTCAGTCCAACATTTTTCATTTGATATATTCAACTCAAACCATTAAAAAGTTAATACTCACTTTGTTTTCTTTTAGAAGTTTCTTCAATAAAACCAATCTAAAATAATCTCAGACAAGCAATGAGTTTTAGTTTTGTATAGTACATATTAGGAAGATTGAGGAGGATAAGGAGGAGGAAGAGATATCGTAGTGGAAATGAACATATATAATTTGCACAATATGATTTCTTATTAGGGAAAAAATTAAATAGGTGTACTAAGAATGGATACCCTAACATAGTTTGCAATCTATGTTTGAGTTGACCTATATATGGACTTCTTATAATTAACTTCTATAATTATTAAAGAATGAAAAAAAAATAGAGATCAGGGATGCTCTAAATCAGGCATGTCTGTTATGTATTTACTATTGTTTCATATATTTATTTTCTTCTTGATTTTTTTTTTTATATTTACCTATTTATTTTGGAAATAATGCTTTTTGCAATTCACTCATAAACATTTACTTTTAAATTTTATTTTTTTGTCCATTGAACATGTGTTAACAGCCTGAACCAATGGAGATGTATTTCGATCCAGCCGTTGAAGTGGAAGTTAATATTCCCCAGACTATATGGTAAACTAACAATCATAATCTATGACATATTTTTCTCATTTGATTTCAAGTGCTCATATTTTTTTCATACACATTCAAGTTTAAATAGTTTACCTACGACTTACTTCTTGGTTAATTAAGAAAATGAATTGTCATGTGATTGAATTGTATCCTATAAATTTTGTTAAAACTGAAGTTACTATAATATCTAACTAATTATTAGATATCTATTGAGTTTTATTCTTCTATAGACATACTTTAATTTTCTCAGAATAAAAATAACTCAAAGTAAATAGTTTATTACGTATAACTTTCGATGCTATCCCATAATAAGATTCCAGCGTACATGTTACTCCTAATATTGGAATCACCATCTACCCATTTTAGAATAACCTATGAACTACAACTATTGTCTGCTTTTTGAATAAATAAGAAAGTTTAGTCAACCTTATATTTTATAGTCCAAACTATGTCTTGGATGCCTTTGTCATTAAAAATATGTAAATACTACTAGAGCTTCTGGAGTCGGATTTTGAGCAGGACTAAGACATAGTATTTGGAGTGTAATATGTGAAGCATGAAGAAGGTGTGAAAGTGAGACTTGGATACTCAAGTTATTACCAAGAGAGATAGATCTAACTGTTTGGGTTTCTGATCTAAGGAAATGGGGAGATGGACGATGATGTCACACATATCATATTTATGCGGCATGGATGAGGTGGAGGGTTATATTCGGCGTCTTCTGTGACAAAATGGTGCCACCAAAACTTAAAGGTATGTTTTATATAGTGGTGGTTAAACGAGCTTTGTGATATGAGGTGAAGTGTGTTAACACCTAGATTCATAAGATGCAAGTAGCGAAAGTAAGGACGTTAATATGGATGTGTGGGAATATATAAAATGATCAATACAATTAGGAATAAGGATATCTAGGACGTAGTGGGAGTGGCCTCCATGGTGGAAAATATGAGGGAAAAGAGACTAACATGGTTTTGGACACGTGAAGAGGAAAGGTGCAGATGCCCTAGTAAGGAGGTATAAGAGGTTGGATATAGTAGGGTCAATGAGAGAGACGTGTAGGCCAAAGAAGTATTGAGGAGATGTGATTAGATAGGATATGACATATCTTCAGCTTACTGAGGACTTCACCTTAGATATAAGCATATGAAGGTTGCAAATAAGGGTAAAAGGTTAGAACGTAGTTGCAGAGTTGTCTTATTACTAGCCTATTCATGTCTTTGGTTGGGTGGAAGTACAGAGCTCCGTGTAAGTCTTAGTATTAGCATATTCATGCAGTCCTTGGCTATAGGTAATTGATTTTATATGTGGTTTACTGTGCTTAGGTAACCTCACCTTGTTATTTTTGTTAAAGTTTCTTGCATATATGCTCCACCACTACAAAAGAAATGATCTTTAATGACAATAGTTTAGTTTCTACTAAATATGTTTTTTTAGAGGCAACTACTAGTCAAAATTATATCTTAGCACTCTTTGTAAATGCCGCTAAATCCTATAGCGACAATGAATCTAATGGCAATTAGCTAATGTCGGTAAAGGATTTAACACTCTTTATTAATGTGCACAGTTATTGCCGCTAAAATTGTTTTTATTGTTACTGCTTTGCTATTAGCTATCACATTTTTCCTTTAATCACTTCTTTGATTTTCTTGAGCCAAGGGTTTTTCAGAAATAGCATATCTACCTCGGAGAAGTAATGGTAAGGTCTACGTACCACTTTGTGGAATTTCACTAGAGCATAACTGCTTTACACTAATATAAAAACCAATTATGCTATATCAGGTTACTTAAAAGACTAATTTGAGTTATTAATGTAGTTAAGGATGAATCAGTTATGAACTTCCCTCCAAAAGTCTTTGTATTGATGGTTGTGCACCACAATGCCCAGCTACAGAAGGTTGCAAAATCATGGCTGCACAAATTCTCTCATAGTAATTCTTCCTTTCCATCCATAAATCTCTAATCAGTAGCCTGTTTAGAACATTGTTGCGAATGCTCCTGCATTTATTGTAATGATGCATAACATTGAATAAAGTTCATGTTTTCTACCAAAACAAACCCTTTCAACTATAGTAATGCTTCTTCTATTTTTGAGTTTGTTTTACTTTTTCCGGTAGAGTAGAGTGTATTATTTTGCTAATTAGTTATTTAATGTACCATATATATGTTACTAGGCCTATTGAAGCTGCAAATGGAGGGCCAATGTACGTCGAGGATGAACCTAATCTCGAGCTTACTCTGGCATTAAGAAATGGACCACCGCTTTCACCATCAAGAAATGTCCCACCCCTGCGACAAAATGAGCAGGCTGCAGCTGGTATTAATCTTGAGCTTTCTCTGGCAACAAGATATGTACCAGCGCCAGGACCAATTATTGATCTGGCTGCAGGTACTAATCTTGAGCTTTCTCTGGCAATTAGTAACTCAACTTATGTGGAGCAGTCTTCTTCGTCCCAAAACTGGCTGGAAGACATAATGAACATGGATGATCCTAATGAAGAACATGATGATGAAACCTTTCGCCCCAATATGATTCAGTTCCTGTAGGAAATGGAGGAAAATATCAACTACTCAAGATGCTCTTTCAGGGTAAATATACCTGAGTAGTCCAATATTTTTAAAAAAACAAAGAAGAAGAACGAAACTGTTCTTCATGTGAAATCCAAATAAAGTACCATGGTCATGTGGTACTGATCAAGACTTGTTGCAAACTATTTTATTTTAGGGTTTGTGTTTTGACATTATTGCTAAACTCTTGTTTTGACCTTTGATTAAACCATTTATGGGTTTATTAGAACATCCAAATTCAATTGCTTTGTTTATCGATCTGCTAGTCTTTTTTTAAAATTATTATTAGTATAATCAAACCACGCCCAATGTATCTTCTTAGGTGGTACGGGGGGTTTGACATGACCCCTCCCATATGTGGATTATGTCACGACTCGAGCCTACATCCTGAACGTGGCCGACACTCGAGAATCATTGTTGGTCCCCAAGGAAACCCTCATCCTGACTTACTACAAGCGGAAAACTAACTCAAGCATACATAAGCATCAAATTGAAAGAAACGTTTAAAAACAGTTTATCGAATCTCAAAACTTTGTTGAATATACTGAGTATAAAACATAAGTTCAAATAAAACATCTCAAAATGGAAAGACACTCCAAAAATGTCTATCTATGAAGCCTCTATTGTTTATAGACGAGTGTCAAGACAAGACCCACGACTACTCAGAATTTTTACTAATACTAACAACTCATAAAAATGGAGTCCAATGGAAACAAGGAGGTCTTACTCAAAAGGTGGCGAGCACACGAAGTGATCTCAACTGACTCTTGAGGATCCTAAGAACCTTGATGCATCATTAAAAGATTCAGGTCAAATGAAATCAATATATTTAATGAACGAGTATGTAATATAGTTGAATAACAATTTAGTGAATGAAAGAACTGTAGTAGATACAAATTTATACTAAACTAGATGTAAAGAAGTAAGGAAATGAAATCATTAAAACTTTGCAAAGATACTTACTCATTTCTGAACTCGATATGTTAAGTGATATAATAAAAATACACTTTTAACTCTATTTTGGACATTCCCTAACCGACAACCATCACTATGAGCTACGTGATGATAGAGCACCTCGCCCACACTGCCAGAACTGTCTTATACCTTGCCGAGGTATAGAACACCTTAACTAAGTGGATCCACTAAGCTATGCTCAAAACAAATAAGGAGTCATCTAAAAAGTATGATCCTTTATCCATGTTGGCGTACATGGTTTATGATGATTTTGAGTTATATGAACTCATCCCATATCAGTGTTCAATACTACTCCCAATAATATATATACTCATGTTCAAATGTATAAAACATACTTTTTATCTAGTTTGAGATAATTGCTCAAACTATTCTCTTAAAAGAGGTAATGTTCCCCGAGCTACCCTCGAGACGCGGACGCGGGACCTAGGATTACAAATGACCCCAAGCTAACCCTACTCGCATGACATGAGCATACTAAGGATAACAATAACTGATGCGGAAGCTTAAATATCATGAAAACGAAAATGATGGGGAATACCTATTCTAAAACTGAATATATCAAATCTGAGAGTTTAATACAAGAGAAATATCAAACTTAAATACTAAGTTGAATATAACAATGTCTGATAATGGCCTCTAACTGACTAGAAGTGCTGGGACATACCCTAGCTAAATCTAGCAAATCTGAAACTAAAAGATTGGAATACTGAAGTAAATAACATAACTATTGTCCTTGGAGAATGAGGACTGCTGCTGAGCTAGAGATCAGGAACGGATCTATGCGTGATCCGCAAGCTGAGAAACTGAACCTACATCATGAGAAGATATAGCATAGAGTATGTGTCAGTACTTGAGAGGTACTGAGCATGCATGATAGAGTAAAGCTGAAATAACATATAATTGAACAAGCAATAAAGCTAGGAAATAGATACTGAATGCAAAGACCACTTTTATAACATGCTGATACTTAATACTGACTGTACTGAAATTTGGTCAATGCAATAGAGTCTGACTGAACTGTGGGAGCTACTAATAACCGACATAAAACCACATGAGCTAAATGTGGAGTCCGATGTATACGCCCCATCGAAAGGACCTAATGCACCTGGCCAAAGGGGTAGAGGCATACTGGTGTGATCACGAAAATGATGCCCACAGAGGGGACTTACAACCTATGTGGCTCATTGTTCTAGGACTATATGGATGACTGACCATTGTCCAACTCGGTATTATGCTACTCCCAATAGGTTAAATGATTAACACATTATGACTGAATTTTTGTAATATACTGGATAGTTAAAACAGACACGCAAACTGAGAATGCACATAAATATACTGATAATGACACATTCAAAAACTGAGGCACGTATATATGAAGTACTAAAATATCTGACCTGGTATGTGTAATTCAAGAACTAAAGAACTACATAGCTAGGGTTCTGAATTCCATGCAAGAAACAAAGTATTAACATGATAATATGATTTGGAACATTAAATTAACTAATTCATGATAGTCTGCTAAAGTTCTAGAAACCCTAGGTCTACTTAATAATAGGGGATCAAGAATCTGACTGAATTCTAAGGACCTAATGAGTGAAAGGAACCCACTAGTGAAATCCCACATACCTGGTGACGAATTCCTCGGAGAAATCCTTCGATTTCAGGGTTGGAACTGGAGGAAACTTGCTGCGAACTAGGGTTCTTGACTTCTTTCTCTTCTTAGCGTTCTAACTTTCTAAGTTTTGCTGAATGATTTGACTTAGGTAAGTTCTAGTTATGTTTCTAGGCTAGAACTAACCAAAACCACGTAGTTTAGGGGTCCAACAAAATAGGAAAAGACTAAAAGACCCTCGACTTAACTACTGTTGGAGTGACCGACGGACGGTTGATGGACTAACGGTCCATGATGGTGAGCCGTCAGTTGAGACTGGAGATGGGTCCCTAGGGGCCTGATCCACAGACCAAGATAGAGACTGTGGGTCAACACTTAGCTATTTTTCCTGGGGCTTCTGGAAGGAGGGTCGCAGATGCGAACCACGGACCTGCAGGACGGACCGTGGGTCCTCCTACAGTCCGTGGATGGTGCCCGTGGGTGCCACCTGCAACACCTAAAAACTGCAATCTGGTCTGTTCTAGTATATGGAGTATTACATTATCTCTCCCTTGGGATCATTCGTCCTCGAATGAAGACTAACTAGCTAAAAAGGGAGGAAAAGATTTTCAACCCTACCATACAAAAAAAAATACTAAGATTAATTTCTGACTGAACTGAGTTCCAAGAACATGCAAATACGCTAAAAATGCAAGTACAAATTCAAGGAACATATTACTAAGACTGAAACTGCACATGAATGACTGAAAAACTTAAGAGGAACTATTACCTCAAGCTGGAATGGAATCAGAAGGAAAGAGGTAAGGATACTTGGCCTTCATGGTTGCTTTTACTTCCCAAGTAGCTCCCTCTATAGACTGACTTCTCCACAAAACCTTGACTGAAGCGACTTTCTTGTTTCTCAACATTCGAACCTGAAGATCAAGGATTTCAACTCGTACCTCTTTATAAGTGAGACTATCCTTCACAACCACACTTTCTAAAGGTACAATAGATGCTAGATCACCCACACACTTCTTCAACATCGAAATGTGGAAAACCGAATGCACTGCTGCTAGTTCTGCGGGCAACTCTAACTCATAAGACACTTTACCAACCCTTTTCAAAATCTTGTAAGGGCCTCCATATCTAGGACTGAGCTTCCCTTTTTTTTCAAATCTCATCACCCCTGTCATAGGTGACACTTTCAGGGAAACCCAATCATCAACTTGGAACTCTAGTTCCCTTCTCCTTACATCTGCAAAAGACTTCTGGCGACTCTGGGCTTTCTTAAGTCTATCTCTAATGAGTTACACTTTCTCCATAGCATCATGAACTGCATCTGGCCCTATCAAGGCTGCTTCACCCACTTCAAACTAAGCAACTTGAGATCTACATCTACACTCATACAATGCCTCATAAGGGGCCATATGAATGATGGATTGGTAACTATTGTTGTAAGCAAACTCAATAAGCGGAAGGTGATCATCCTAACTACCCTTTAAATCGATCACACAAGCTCTCAACATGTCCTCTAAGGTCTGAATGGCACGCTCTTCCTGACCATCTGTCTGTGGGTGAAATGTTGTGCTAAGGTTAACCTGAGTACCAAGACATCTCTGAAATGACTTCCAGAAATGAGAGGTAAACTGAGGACCTTTATATGAGATGATAGACAAAGGAACCCCATGTAACCTAACTATCTCATTAATGTAAAGCTTGGCGTAGTCCTCCGCCGAATTTGTAGTCTTAACCGCCAAAAAGCGTGAAAACTTAGTAACACTATCAACTATCACCCAAATGGAGTCATATTGTCTGGGAGTACGAGGTAAACCTGTGATGAAGTCCATGTTGATCACTTTCGACTTCCAAGTAGGAATGTCGATCTCTTGAGTCATACCTCCTAGTTTCTGATGTTCTACCTTGACTTGCTAGCAATTGGGGCACTTAGCCACAAAATTTGCTATATATCATTTCATGCCATTCCACCAATAGACTTCCCACAGATAACGGTAGAGCTTAGTGGCGCCTGGATGAATAGAATATCTGGAGTTATGGGCTTTTGCAAGAATCTATTGTCTCAACTCACCCACCTTAGGAACACATAGTCGACCTTGATAGGGAAGCACACCATTTCCCCCTTGGGAGAAAACCTCAACCCTTTGCTGGTGTATTGCACCATTTAGTTCAAGAAATATCGGATCACTATCTTGATTTTCCTTCACCTCTACTACCAAAGAAGATTTTAACCCATTTTGAACTGTTACACCACCATCTGATATGCTCATAAGACGAACTCCTAAGCGAGCAAGTCTGTGCACATAATTTTTTAGTTCCTTTCTTTCTTCATCAACATGGGCTATACTACCCATAAATAGTCTGCTAAGAGCATCTTCTACCATATTGGCCTTACCAGGATGGTAATACACACTCATATCGTAGTCCTTGAGGAACTCAAGCCATCTACTTTGGCGAAGATTCAACTCTTTCTGGGTGAACACATACTGAAGGCTCTTATGGTCTGTGAACACATTTACGTGAACACCATACATGTAATGTCTCCAAATCTTAAGTGCAAACACCACTGCTGCTAGCTTGAGGTCATGAGTTGGATAGTTCTTCTCATGCACCTTAAGTTGTCTAGAAGCATAAGCTATAACTTTACCCCGCTGCATCAACACACAACCTAGCCCGACTCTGGATGCATCACAGTAGATAACATAACCATCTGAACCCTCTGGTAGAGTCTAAACAGGAGCTGTAATCAACCTAGTTTTCACTTCTGCGAAGCTTTTCTCACAATCATCTGACCATTGGAACTTAACCTTTTTCTGAGTTAACTTAGTCAATGGAGAGGCTATGGATGAAAGTCCTTCCACGAACCTTTTGTAATAACAAAACTTCTGATATATGTAGGAGAGGTAGGTCTGGGCCATTGTTTCACTCCTTCTATTTTCTGGGAATCCACTCGGATCCCTTCGATGGTACTATATGCCAAGGAAGGCAACTGATAGTAACCAAAACTTGCACTTGTTAAATTTGGTGAATAACTGGCGTTCTTTGAGATTTTGCAGAACAACCTTCAAATGGTTCGCATGTTCTTCCTCATTTCTAGAGTAAATGAGGATATCATCAATAAAGACGATAACGAACTAGTCCAAGCACTGCTTGAACACTTTGTTCATCAAATCCATAAAAGCTGTTGAAGCATTGGTTAGTCTGAATGACATAACTACAAATTCATAATAATAATACCGAGTTCTGAAGCTATCTTCGGAATGTCAGTATCTCTAACTTTGAGTTAATGATAACCCGATCTGAGGTCTATCTTTGAGAAATGACGAGCACCCTGAAGTTGGTCAAACAAGTCATCAATCCTGGGGATGGGTTACTTATTCTTGATCGTGACCTTGTTCAACTGCCTATAGTCAATGCACATTCTGAGAGAACCATCTTTCTTCTTCACGAACAACACTAGTGCACCACATGGCGAAATACTAGGTCTAATGAAACCCTTATCTAGAAGGTCTTTCAACTGCTCTTTCAATTCCTTAAGTTCAGTTGGAGCCATTCTGTAAGGAGGAATATAAATAGGCTGGGTAGCTAGAAGGATATCAATTCTTAAGTTGATTTCCCTTTCAGGAGGAACTCTGGGAAGATCTTTCAGAAACACTTTTGGAAACTCATTGGCTACAGGAACTGACTCAAGAGTTGGGGTTTCAGAGCTTGAATCCTTAACCCAAACTAGATGATAGAGACAACCATTAGAGATCATCTTTCTGGCCTTAAGGTAAGAAATAAATCGACCTAGAGGCGCTACGCTACTGCCCTTCCATTCTAAGACTGGTTCGTTTGGAAGCTGAAAACGAACAACCCTAGTTATACAATTGATTGAGGCATAATAGGAATGTAACCAATCCAAGACCAAAATGATATCGAAGTCTACCATTTCTAACTCTACAAGATCTGCTGAAGTGAATTTCTGGGAGACTGTGACAGGGCAATTTCTGTATACTCGTCTAGCTATAACTAGGTCACCGACTAGAGTAGAGACTGAGAAGGGTTCTGAAAGAGTTTCTGGACTATCATCGAATTTGACTGTTATATAAAGAGTTACAAAGAAAAAAATGCCCCCTAGATCTAACAAAGCATAAACATCTAAGTCAAAGACTCGTAACGTACCAGTGACTACATCTAGAGAGTCTTCCTGATCCTAGCGAGCCTGAAGATCATACAACCTGTTTTGGCGCTGACCGCCACCTGTACTAGATGAGTTACCCTACTGAGTCGGACGACCTGCTGGTGCTGCTGAAGTTGTGGACTGAGCTCTACCATTGTTACCTCTTTGACCCTGTCTAGAAGGACGATCTTTCAATATGTGACAAGACTAACCACACCGAAAACATCTTTTCTTTCATGCAAGGCAGTCTCCCGGATGATGCTTACCACACTTAGGACAAGTTGGGTAGGTTTTCGTACATGAAACACTCCCCTGAGACTTAGAGCCTGATGACATACCTTTCTGATCTTGTCTAAACTTGGAGGATGGAATACTAACTGATGAAGGGGCTGGGGCTAAAAATTTCTGCTGACCCTGCGAGCGATTTCCACCACCCGATTTTTGTTGAGTATACTCATAGTTCCCAGTCCTAGACTTCTGGTTCTCCTTAGCCTATTCCCTAACCTTATCTCTCTCAACCTGTTGAGCATGAGTCATCAGCCTAGAGATGCTCATATTTTCCAGCAACATAACATTTCTACACTTTGTCTTCACCAAGTCTGACACTCTATATAGAAACTTATTCATTTGGGCCCTGGAATCAGCAACCATGTGAGTAGCATACCTGGAGAGTTGGGTAAACTTGAGCCCATACTCTTGGACTATCATGCTACCTTGCCTTAAGTTTATAAATTCCTGAGTTTTTGCCTCTCTTAACTCTCTTGGGAAAAACCTGTCCAGAAAGGTCTCACTAAAGCAATCCAAGTGATAGGAGCTACATCTGTACCCCTGTTCTCTTTCCACTGAGTATACCAGATATGAGCCACATCCTTAAGTTGGTAAGATGCTAACTCCACCCGATCATTCCCAGTTACCTGTATCACTTCAAAGATCTTCTTGGCCTCACCAATAAAGTTTCGGGGATCCTCACCAATCTGCGATCTGAAGAACTATGGCAGATTCATCTTAACAAAATCTCCCACTCTGGCTGTAGCTGACCCCATATTAGTATCTATCGGAACTGGAACCCGCTGATTGTTCTGGTTGGCCACACTCTGAGCCAATATTTGAATGGCATTCTGGAACTCTCCATTCGAAACTTGTTGATCTGGGGCTGGAGGAGCTATGTTTGCATTCCTAACATTGGCATTCCTGACTTTAGCTCTACGAGGAGGCATGATCACTAAAACGTAGAACGTCGAGTTAGAATAAGGAATTAGATCATACCTTACGCCCAATAAGAGTAATAAGAAAAATGAAGATTTTTCCTAAATCACTTTGTAGCCTCCCTCTAATTAGATGTGGTGCGCACTACACACCCATCAAAAGGACTCTACCTAGCGCGGCCATTCAGACATCCTAGGACACTTAAACCTAGTGCTCTGATACCAAGTTTGTCATGCCCTGAGCTACCCCTAAGACGCAGACACGAGACCTAGGAGCACAAGTGACCCCAAGCTAACCCTGCTGGCATGACATGATCATACTAAGGATAACAATAACTGATGTTGAAGCTTAAAAATCATGAAACTGAAAATGATGGGGAATACGCATTCTAAAACTGAATATATCAAATTTGAGATTTTAATACAAGAGAAATATCATACTCAAATACTAAGCTGAATCTAGCTTTGTCTGATAATGGCCTCTAACTGACTAGAAGTGCTGGGGCATGCTCCAGCTAAATCTAACAAAACTGAAACTAAGAGACTGAAATACTGAAGTAAATAACATAACTATTGTCCTCGGTGATTGAGGACTCACCACTGATGCTGCTGAGCTAAAGATTGGGAACCAATCTATGCGTGATCTGGAAGCTGAGAACCTGAACCTGCATCACGAGAAGATGTAGCGTAGAGTATGCGTTAGTACTTGAGAGGTACTGAGCATGCAAGATAGAGTAAAGTTGAAATAACATATAACTGAACAAGCAATAATGCAAGGATATAAACTGAACATGATATAGATACTGAATGCTGAATTAACTGAATGCAAAGACCACTTTTATAACATGATGATACTTAATACTGACTGTACTGAAATGTGGTCAATGCAATAGAGTCTGACTGAACTGTGGAAGCTACTAATAACCGACATAAAACCACATGAGCTAAATGTGGTGTCTGATGTATACTCCCCATCGAAAGGACCTAATGCACCTGGCCAAAGGTGTAGAGGAATGTTGGCATGATCACTAAAATGATCCCTACAGAGGGGACTTACAACCTACGTGGTTCGTAGTTTTGGGACTGTATGGGTGACTGACCCTTGTCCAACTTGGTATTATGCTACTCCCAATAGGTTAAATGATTAACATATTATGACTGAATTTATGTAATATACTGGATAGCTTAAACGGACATACAAACTGAGAATACACACTAATATACTGATAATGACACATTCAAAAACTGAGGCACATATATCTGAAGTACTGAAATACCTGACTTGACATGTGTAATTCAAGAACTAAAGAACTACATAGCTAGGGTTCTGAATTCCATGCAAGAAACCAAGTATTAACATGATAATCTAATTTGGAACATTTAATTAACTAATTCATGATAGTCTGCTAAAGTTCTAGAAACCCTAGGTCTAGTTAATAATAGGGAATCAAGAATCTAACTGAATTCTAGTGACCTAATTGGTGAAAGGAACCCACTATTGAAATCCCACGTAGCTAGTGACGAATACCAGGAAGAAATCCTTCGATATCAGGGTTGGAACTGGAGGAAACTTGTTGCGTTCTTGAACAAGGGTTCTTGACTTCTTTTTCCTCTTAGCGTTCTAACTTTCTAAATTTTGATGAATGATTTGACTTAGGTAAGTTCCAGTTATGTTTCTAGGCTAGAACTAACCAAACCCATGTAGTTTAGGATTAAAAGGACGTAGTTTAGGGGTCCAACGAAATAGGAAAAGACCAAAAGACCCCCGACTTAACTGTTGTCGGAGTGACCGACGGACGGCACCGACGGACCGTCGATGGACTGACGGTCCATGCTAGTGAGCCGTCAGTTGCGATTGGAGCTGGGTTTCTGGGGGATTGATCCATGGACCATGGCCTAGCTTACGGACCGTAGGTCCGACCGTGGATCAACACTTAGACATTTTTCCTGGGCCTTCTGGGAGGAGGGTCACATGTGCAAACCACAGACCTGCAGGACGGACCGTGGGTCCTCCTACGGTCCTTGGATGGTGTCTATGGGTGCCACCTATAACACCTAAAAACTGCAATCTTGCATGTTCTAGTATACTGGGTATTATAGGTAACTACTCTGAAATATCACTGAACTCATAAACTCGTTTAGAAATCAAAGTTTCTCATTTTTCAAAATAATACTCTCTTTCTTCATGTAAGAATGACACATTTGGGAAATACTTAGTTCCCTTATGTTATTTCTCAAACTACCCTTTACTTCCTCAAAAACTCAGTTTAAAACACAATCGCTGGCTTTAGAAGATCGTCAAAATTTACAAATCAAAATAGAGTTTTGAAATATAGACATGAACGAATCAACTGAAGGATCTGAATAACAATATAAAAAACTAAATACTCAGAACTCAAGGACTCAAGAACTAAGAACTCAACGATACTACTCATCTCAAGAATACTCAATTCATAGGGTTCATGCGGAAATATGGACATGAACGAATCAACTCAAGGAGCTCAATAACAATATAGAAATTGAGTACTCATAACAGAATAAAAGCTCTTAAAATTTTCTCTTAAACTCACTTAGTTTTGAATGAAAATTAATACATGTGATTAGTACATGCAGGAACTCTCAAGAGGGAATGGAGCCTTTAGGTGCTAATGCAAAGAAGGGAAACATAGCCACAACTTAAAGGAACATGTGTCAGATGAAACAAGAAAACATTTGCTCAGTGACTCCTAGCATACTGCTGGGTGCATCGCCCCAGCACTCCTAGCATACTGGTGGTGCGCCGCCAGACTCGAAAGTACTGGGGATGGATTTCGGCGTACTGCTGGCGCATTGCACCAGCACTCCTGGCGTACTGCTGGCGCACCGCCCCAGCCCTTCTCCAACGACTTCGATGAATTGTTTTGGTAAAATTCAAGCTTCAAACTATGTTAGAATTGGGGAATTTCTCCTAAACTCTTTTTGTTTCTCAAACCCCAAATGATTACGAGAGAATTTCATACAATCCTTTTAAGAAACACAACTCATACTAAAGATCCTCAACCCAAGAAACTCATAACCTCCATTGTTAAAAAAATGAAACTATAATCAAGAATTACTCAAGAATATTTTAGATACAATGATTTCATGGACATTTCATGGATTAATTAGATGCCTGGAATGAGGACTAACAAGTTAAACACAATGTTCATGGCGAAAATCGGCGGGATCTTGATGAACGCTCAAAACCTAGCCTTTTCTCCTCTTGAACTCTTCATATTCTCTAAGTGTTTAGGAATGACGAAGAATGGTTTAGCATCTGATTAGACCCTTAATGGAGTGAGGAAAAACGTGGTAGGCCTAGTAGGAAAATGAAAAGAACAAAATACCCATTTCTAAAACGAATCAGATGCCTAAACTAAAGAGGCTTCACTCAAACGGGCATAACTTTTTACTCCGAGCTTGAAATTAAGAAAATTTGGTAGAGTATGAAAGAGGACATAAATACCTTCCATTTGGTAGGTTATGAGCCATCTAACTCTTTATGTGTTAAAAGATATGGTCATTTGAAGTTGACCCAAGTAAAATCTCATAGTGAAACTCAATCGGAAAGAAAGCTTTCAACTCAACTTTGTGTTAGAGGATTCTAGTGACCTTAATTCATATCTAAAATCATTCCCACACTAAATAATTGACCTTAAAACCTAAGAACAATTAAGAGTCACTCGGTACAATCTTATTCACAAATGGAGAATGGTTTGAGTCTTATGTTGGAAATTTTTAGGGTGTTACAATATCTCCCCCTTGGGATCATTTGTCCTCGAATGATGGCTGGTATAAGAATGGCAAGGAAAGGAATTACTCTTACTATCTTTCTGACTTTTAAACTTGCCTACAACATTGGCGGAACTAATTCCTACCAAGACTTTGGAACTGTCTATAGCACATAAGTGAAGAACGATATTATTTTGAACAAAGTCATGCTCTATCTGAAGTAAGAATATTTATACCACGGCTTGATAGATATGACTGATAGTGTTGAAGTTTAGAAAAACTTCTAAACTATGCTCTTTTTTCTTGCCACGAGACTCATTGGCTGCAACTCATAGCCCCCACAAGGGTATATGACTACTCTTACAAAGGTCTGAGTCTAACCATATGCTCTTACTATATTCAAGCCTAACTAGAAATCACAAAGTACTTAACATAAGGTGATATTCTAATCTAAATCACAGGATTCAGGTTCTATACCTCTATAGGGAATCTCATCCCAAAGAATACTTCTCATTATAGCTGCCTTCAACCAATTTTGAGCCCATATCAAGAAACATCTAATGCATCATGCATTTGTCCATGTGTTAACAACAAAACATTCAAGTCCAGGACTATAACTACTCCATGGACTTCTACTAACCAATCCTTCTAAGAATTTCTCATTATCTCTACCAATTGAAATTTCACACATTACTACCAGAAACCGACTAATTTCTTTCATTTAACTATTACTCATAGTAAAACACCATCCTATTCCTCCTCCATATTATAACTTTAGATGGAATATGAAGACCACCAATACCATAATAAAAAACATCAACCCTCTCTTTCTATCATAACTCAACTACTATCGATAACATTGCTATCAAAACTAAAAAAGATCACTGAAAGAGCCTAGGGCGAAAGATCATAAGTACGATTCATTCAAGATATCTGATATAAGAATATGCATGACATAACATTATATTGCTAGCCATTGAGAATACTATGAGATACAAGTACTTATATGAATAAGCTCATATCATGAGGCTGATATCCATAACTTTCTAGAGTAAGTTTGAGATCCATGGGCTAAAGTCTTTGCCCCTCATTTTGGGAATTGAGCATAGATGTGAATCCACCTGAAGTGTATGAGCATAAGTCATAGACACAATTCTGATATTAAGAACAACAACAAAATGTTTTAATGACTGAACTTTGAGGAATACGCTAGAGTATGAATGGATCGATATATCACTTTAACTCTTTTTGAAGACATCATTATCTGATTCTTAACACTTGACTTGGTTTCTCATCATATCATCTCCCCCCTTAGGTCTAAAGGTCATACTTTAAAGCTATGAATCTATTACATCATATCTAAACTAGTTAATATATGTCTTACTGTAATAATCGGGGCATGCTAATCCCATGTCTACAGAATTCTTTATGTGCAAAAACTAAGATTCCTTGTAGGACTTCTTTCTAAGTTGCTTCTTTTAACCCTTCCTTCTTATATAGAAGAATTTCTATAATCTCTACCCGCACATACCTATAAAGTCATTTAATTGAACTCTTAATAGTATGACTTCTTCTTCTTAGCCCACTAGTACTGTCTTTCTAAGTTCATTTCAATCTAACCGGAGGAAAACTTGAACTATATTTGAAAGGCTCATCATTGGCTATATATAGTCCATTCGACCAACTCTTAAGGGTAATAAATAATTCTTACATTAGTCTACCCCACATTGATAATCAAATATCCTATCTACGCACATATAGAAAGTCATTAACTCAATCAGAACCTTGTACATACGATCTCGGGTACACCCCTTAATGGTCTTGCTAATCTAATGACTTAGCCTCATTTCATTGCTCTCATATCAGAGTCATAATACCAAACTTGTACCACTCACATTTATTGCAACTAACATCTTAATTTCTCACATACTCTATGTCAAATATACCGATCTCATAACTAACATCTTCACCTTTTTGTTGCCATCCTTTTTTTTTTGTCACGGCACTCATCTCTAATTCAAGCTTAGTGTCTGGTACTAGACATGGGCAGCAACCACTTCTCATATACTACACTAGCTTACAACTAGTAGATATAATCAATAACACACAAGAATCCTAAAACATCATGGCACAAAAAGTCGATCCTTGCCTCATAATCTATCTAGTTACAACCTATCAACATATTCTCTTTCACAACCTAAGTACTATTTACCATCTCACTATACATCATTCCTCAATTAGTTCTATAACTTTCTAAATACCCTGGGACTCTGACTTCCAAAAATCATAAGCCTAGATTAGATCTATCACCTCATGAATACTCTTCTCCTCTATTCAACAACAATAGTAGGTCTTCTCTAACACAATAACACATTGACATAAACTCATTTCTGGTTAAAGTGTACTCTAACTCATCCTTACCTATAACTATTCCTCTATCTCCTATCATGAAATCCACACAAAATTATTATTCTTTAGCTTACACACAAAGGAAAACTCCTCTTTAATGACTTACTGAGCACATGATTGCAACAACATACATTATTTCATCACTATCTCTCTGCCTTAGATTTCTATACCTCTAAATGCATTCTTCTAACTCTGGGCACTTCTATTACTAGAGGCTCATAACATCATAACTCATACTATCTTTCGGGTGATAATTACTACTCAAGCATTCTAGAACACACTCCTCTCATAAGGGTCTCATTTGAATAAAATCTGAAGAAGAGAGTATGGGAGTACATCTCGCTTCTAGCTTGATCGCACGATTCATAAGAATAAGAGTGCAATCTTTCGAATATAAACACTTAGGCTTACACACGGGCTTCTCACAAGCCCTCTACAGTCTCATGAATTTCTAAAGACTTTACATGAAAGTAACTCATCGATAAGGATCTGGGCTTTTCTATTCTAACCACCTTGAGTATGAAGGGTCATTGAATGGATTTGAGAAAACACACGATTATGAATAAGTTCCGTATGACACAGTTCTATTGCTTGATTTAGAGTATGAAAGAAGGGAACCTTTTCTCAAATGTCTACAGTCCCTCATTTATAGAAGTGGGGCCCTCATAATCATAAATAAGATTCTACTGACATGGCTTCATAGACACCCTAGGACACTTGAACTTTGTGCTCTGATATCAAGGTTTTCACGACCTGAGTCTACACCCTAGATGTGGCCAGCACTCGAGAATCATTGTTGGTCCCCAAGACAACCCTCATCCTTGCTGACTATAAGCGGAAGACTAACTCAACCATACATAAGCATCAAATTGAAAGAAACGTTTAAAACAGTTTATTGAATCTCAAAACTTTACTAAATATACTGAGTATGAAATATAAGTTTAAATTAAACATCTGAAAAATGAAAGAATTTCCAAAACTATCTATCTATGAAGTCTCTATTATATATAGACGAGTGTCAGGAATAAACCCACTACTACTCAAAATGTTACTAATACTAACAACTCATAAAACTAGAGTTTTTCGGAAGAAAGGAGGTCTTACTCAAAAGCTGGCATGCAGACGAAATGATCTCAACGGGATCTTGTTGAGGATCCTAAGAACATGTATCTGCATCTTTTAAAGATGCAGGTCGAATGACATCAGTACATTGAATGTATGAGTATGTAATATAGTTGAATAATAATTTACTAAATGAAAGAACGGCAGTATATATAGATATACACTTAACTGAATGTAAAGAAGTAAGGAAATGAAATCATTAAAACCTTGTAAAGATGCTTACTCATTTCTGAATTCAACATGTTAAGTGATATAATAAAAACACACTTTTAACTCTATTTGGGATATTTTCTAACCGACAACCATCACTATGAGCTACGTGATGATACAACGTCTAGCCCATGTTGTCAAAACTGCAATATACCTTGCTAGGGTATAGAACACATCACCTAAGTTGATCCACTAAGTCATGCTCGAAAGCAACAAGGAGTCATCCAAAATATATGATCCTTTACCCATGTTGGCATACATGGTTTATGAGGAATTTCAGCTGTCTGAACTCATACCCATATCAGTGCTCAATACTACTCTCAATAATATATATACTCATTCTCAAATGTATAAAACATACACTTTCTCTAGTTTGAGATAATTTCTCAAACTATCCTCTTAAAAGAGGTAACTGCTATAAAATATCTTTAAACTTATAAACTCATTTAGAAATTAAAGTTTCTCCTTTCTCAAAATAATACTCTTTTTCTTCATGTAAGAATGGAACATTTGGGAAATACTTCGTTCCCTTATACTCTTTCTCAAAGTCCTCTTTACTTCCTCAAAACTTAGTTTAAAACACAATCGCTAGCTTTAAATGATTCTCAAAATTTATAACTCAAAATAGGGTTCATGCTTAAATATAGATATGAACGAATCAACTCAAGGATCTAAATGACAATATAGAAAGCTCAATACTCAGAACTCAACGACTCAGGAACTCAGAACTCAATGATACTACTCATCTCAAGAATACTCAATTTATAGGGTTCATGCGGAAATATGGACATGAACGAATCAACTCAAGGACCTCAATATAGAAACTCAGTACTCATAACTCAATAAAAGTTCTTGAACTTTTCTCTTAGACTCACTTTAGTTTTGAATGAAAATTAAGACATGTGATTAGAACATGCAGCAACTCTCAAGGGAGAATGGAGCCTTTAGGAGATGATGAAAATAAGTGAAACATAGACAAATATTAAAGGAATATGCGCCGGATGAAACAAGAAAATATTGGCTCAGCGACTCCTGGCGTACTGCTGGCGCGTTGCCCCAACTCTCTTGTCGTACTGGTGGCGCACCGCGCCACACCCCTAAGTACTATGGCTAGATTTGGGCATACTGCTGGCGCGTCACCCCAACACTCCTAGAGTACTGGTGGCGCGCCACCCTAGCCCTTTTCCAACGACTTCAATGAATTCTTTTTTAAAAAAAATCAAGCTTCAAACTAGGTTAGAATTGGGAAATTTCTCCTAAAATCTTCTTATTTCTCAAACCCGACACAATTACAAGCGAATTTCATACAATCCTTTTAAGAAACAACTCATACTAAAGATCCTCAACCCAAGAAGCTCATAACCTCCTTTGTTAAAGAATGAAACTATAATTAAGAACTACTCAAGAATCGTTTAGATACAACGATTTCATGGATGAATTAGATGTATAAAGTGAGGAAGAACAATTCCAACACTGTGAGAAGCCATACATACATGGAAGGAACAATGTTCTTGGTGAAAATCGATGGGATCTTGACGAACCCTCAAAACCTAGCTCTTTTTTCCTCTTGAACTCTTCTCTTATTTATCTAAGTGTTTAGGACAGACAAATAATGGTTTAGCATCTAATTAGAACATTAATTTGGTGGGTAAAGAAGTGCTAGGCCTAGTGGGACAAAGGAAACGACCAAAATTCCATTTTCTAAAATGAATCAGATGCCTTAACTAGAAAGGCTTCATTCAAACGGATATAACTTTTTACTTCGAGTTCGAAATTAACCAAACTTAGCGGCGTTGGAATGAGGACTCAAATACCTTAAATTTGGTAGGTCATGGGCCACCTAACTCATTATGTGTTAAAAGATATGGTCATTTGAAGTTGACCCAAGTAAATCTCATAGTGAAACTCAATTGGAAAGAAAGCTTTCAACTCAACTTTGTGATAGGGATTCTAGTGACCTTAATTCATATCCAAAATCATTTCCAACACTAAATAATTGAACTTTACATCTATGAACAATTAAGAGTCCCTCAGTAAAATCTTATTCACAAATGAAGAATGGTTCAAGTCTTGTCTTAGAAATTTTTGAGGTGTTACATATTAATCGAAAGATAAATACAAATATGAAGGGGGACATCAATCCAAAAACCTTCAAGTTTCGAAATTTTATCAAGGCTTAACATCAAAAAAATCATTTCCAAAAGGCCAAGAGCATTCGTGGGAAGTTCACTTTCACTAAAGTAGGTTTTGTAACTTTCAAGAGCGCATGCATGCTTGGCTAGCACACCTTGCTCTTCGATGTCTTCTAGTCATTACATGCTAAATATTTATAGGTAATCTTTCTAATATTTTTAGTAATTTACTTTTATAGTTATCCATAAAGGATTTGGAGCAGTAGTAGTACTAATAAGACATTTGTCTAGATTAGAATGTTCTTTAGTCAGCCTAACAAATTAAGTACCCACTATGTCTGCCTCTAGCTTTTCCAAGACAAACATCGGTGGAACTTCCAAGAAGCAAATATAGTTGGCCTGCATTATATTAGTTCCATCCTTTTCTAAAGGATATGCCACATTGTTTGCTTCGTGATACCTATGTTGAATTGGGGTCCTCCCCCTTTTAGATTAGCACCCTCCAACTAGACAATATATTAGAGTAAGTTGGGTGTGGTCATTCTCGAGGAGGGAAATTATATCCTCATAGTCGTTGTTGATTTCTAGTGGTGTCAAGTTGTTGTTCAATGCCAACTCCATTCCTTATAGTAGTGCTGTCAATTCTACTTTTAAGGAATTTGTAGCATAAAGGTTGCTCATATAGCCTAATACCCCTTCTCCCTTTATATTCCTAATTACTCCCCCTATTCCTCCTCTCCCCGGGTTACCCATTGATGAACGGTCCGTGTTTAGTTTGAATCCTTTTGTTGGAGGTTCCCATTTTATGTTTGTGGTTTCTGGGGTAATGCTTCTTTTCGAGGGTCCAGTTAGTGAAAGATATTCTCTGGAGTGAGTTAGGGTCTTTGTAATGCTTATTTTCGTACTTATATTATTATGGTGGTTCTCATTTTTTGTCCTCCAAATGTTCCATATGAAGAAAGGGTACAGTTCCTGCCAATTTAATGATGTTTTTCTGAGGGGAAAACTTAGTTCTTTGAGTCTAACTAGCCAATCGCCCCCTCCATTATTTATAATATGATTTATTGCATATATAACTCCCAAGTCTATACACATTTTCCTAACTGTCTCACATTCTAGGAATATGTGGGTGATCGTTTCGAGAGTGTTGCATATATGGCATAGCTTACTAATTTCTATTCCAAAGTTGATTAAATAGTCTAGTGTGAGGATTCTATTATGATGTCACCGCCAAATGAAGTATTTTATTTTATTTGGGCCTTTTAGTGACCAAATCCATGTAAATTCAATAATTGGTTGAGGGGTTTCAACATTGTTTTTTATTAGAAAATGATATACAAAGCTTGTTGTTTGGACTCCCTTATGGTTAGGCCTTCAAGTGGCTTTGTCCTTTAGTGCTCTGTTTATATAGGTACATTGTAGGGGTTTTTTTTAGCGCTTTAGTTAACTCGAATGATATAGGTCCTCTTTCGTCCTGGACTTATTTGGACAGGAATGTTCCAGTTTAGAGGTCTCACCCGTTTATGTGGAGTAGGCCATGTAGTAGTTCTCTCATTGTTATATTGTTAGGTAGCCATCACTCGTGCCAGACATTCAATCCTACCACGAGGTTTTTCGATTGTCTACTACTATTAACCTTTTTTACAAGTATTCCATACTACCAGGAAGTTTTTTCTACTATTAACCTTTCATTTTAGAAATTGTTATGAAATATATCTTTATTTTTGTTAATTATTTTTGTATTACTTGCATCAAAATCTGTTTATAAGGTTATTACATTATAAATTTTGTTCAAACTAATTTTTTTTTAGAAAAGTTGTTCATTTGTCAAATTATAGGACAACATTAACTTATTTACTCAAACAATATTTTTTCATTTTTCTATTTTAGACGAAATTTATGTTTTATTATAGAAGTTAAATAAAAAAAATACTATTATTTTTAGAGTATAAAAATAGAAGATAAAAATTGATAATGCAATGATAACACTCAATTTATCCTCAAGACAAGAGAATAAGTGGTCATTAGCAATAAAAACCCGACTAAGAGTCGGGGCCGAATCTCGCACGAACAGGTATAGTGCAAAGAATTCAATTAGAAAATTAGGAAAGTGACCTATAGCCCATAAATACATGTTTGTACCTAAAATTCAATATTTTTATATGGTTATTTTCTTAAGCCCTCCGAATAGGGAAAATCTATGTCTTTAAAATTGTGTTGCTTAAATTACATACTTCATTTAGGATGACAAAATTTATTATGATAAGTAGTACCTTCAATCTTTCAGTTCCACGTGTATATGATAATTTCAAATAAAACATTTAATATTTTAGTCTCAGATTTCAATTATTGAGCTATCCAGTATTATCAGTATTATGTGGTTTACCCGTATAATTACGTTCGGAGTATTACTTAACACCAAGCATACATATGGATGAAATCTCACCCGTCAGTTAAGACTGAGACCTTTAGTAGCAATCCTTAAGTCTCGGTACTACGTGAAAACGTAGGTTTTAAGGGTCACCCGTCACACCAAGACTGACACCTTAGTCCTTTTTGGACATTAGCTTAGCAGATGCACATTAGATAATGTTCTTACCTTGGCAAAATGCAAAGCACCCTTCCAACTGGGATACAGGTTCGAATCCTTTTAGCTCAGATGGATTATGTCGATTAATAGTATCTTCCACAGTTCAATCTCAGATATTTGATGATCTTGTATTTTAGTTTACTCAGCACAATGGTGATTAGTTACATGCTTATAATTATTACTTGGTCATTGCATCAACTAATTTATTTCAATTTTATGTTCAGTTCAACATCTTAGATTTATCATGTTTAGCTTGTTAGATTATTGTGTCTATCTCATATAAATTCAGTATATTCAAAGTACTACACACATACTCTTTTGCGCTATATTGTCTTATAATATAGATTCATACTCTCAGTATCCAACTCGCAAACAATACGATTGTTGTATCATCTCAACAACTGAGCTTGGTGAGTCCTCATCTTTCAAGGAAAAGAGCTATTGTTGTTTCATTTTGTTAATCTTTCAGTTTCAGATAGTTGGAGTTAGTTGGAGGGTTGTCCCAATAGTAGAGGCTTTCAGACAGTTACACGGTAGTTTTAACTTTATGATTTATTCAAATGAATTCTATTTTGACTACTAAGTTGTGTTGGATTTATCTCAGTTTAGCTTCTGCATAAGTTATCTTCAGTTATTATTGTATGAATCATAGTGTTATGCCAGACCATGGGTTAACTTGGGTCACTTGTGGTTCTAAGCACCGTGTTACGACTAGAGGATAGTCTCGAGTCGTGACAAACTGAGTGTGCTTGAGAAATACTTTTTCAAAAAACAATTTCAGCTAATTCATATTATTATTTTAGAAAAATAAACTTCATCAACATGAGAAAAATAACTTATCAAATGATAATAGGAAAAAATTGAAAATAAAGGAAAAAAAAGAAGTTCTAGAATTATCTCCAAATGAAAACCGCTTAGAGGTCAAACACGAGGAATGAGGCAAACAAGATACCCATTTCGCCATAGAGGAAAACCTAGGGGTGGAAAAAATCTAGATAATCAGGGAGCAAGTTTCCTAATCTAGTACATAGAAATGGCTTTCTACCTTCCATCGAAAATTAGGTCAAATACACTTTGTATGGACTTATCCGATTGGACCAACCGTTTTAGTTTTTTTGTTTTGTTTTGCTGTGACTGTATTGTTGGGCTTGTGGCTACTATTAAAAAAAACAAGGCTCATATGAAAGATAATATGAAAAAATTATTGTCATGCTAAACTATTTAATTTTAAAATGTATACAATTTAAACTCTACATCGCATCAATAATTTCTTATATATATTTATCCTTTTGAGATGGTATTTCATGGAGAAATGTTAAATATTCTTTTATTAGGGATGAAAATTATATACACAATTTTGTTTTTCCTGTTTATAATTAAGGTTGGTGAAAAGATTATGCAAATTATGTTATAAAAGTATTCATGTCTATTTCTCCTAATGAAATTAATTCGGTAAAAAATCTTTATTGAATGTATTTAATTTATTCCTAATCTATATATGTATCTTTTCTTTAAGAAAAAAGAAATAAAAATTCCACAAAAATCAACATTATCCTATATATTAAGCCAAGTTTTAATAAATTAAAGGAGATGTAAAAGATCTTTAAATCATATAACCGTCAACACCAAGTCATTATTATATAAAGAGAAAGTAGAGGCAAAGTAAATGAAAAATCACAATTTCAAAACCCTAATAAATGAAACTCAATGGAAGTCATGCAAATAAAAAAATTATTTTTCAAGACCTTGCTTTAATACATTGTAGACTTTTATTTTTTTCACCTCATACCTGAACCAAAACCCAATATGCATAAATCATAATCATTAACTCAAAAATAATCTTGTCTTCAATAATCCATAATTGTTGATGTTATAGCTAATTTGAAATTTGAAACAGCAAACACACAATTAAAGAGTAGAAGAACATGAGAGAGCGTATGTATGTAGAATAGAATAGTAAAGAAGAAAATAAAACAATAGGTCATGATGAAATGTAATGTTAAGTTTTAAGATTTTGTGTGGAGAGATGTTGTGGTTAGAGGCATGAAGAACATGAATATTGTGCCTAATAATTGGTCAAAATCATTCTGAAAGTACCCTTTAACTACACTACATTGCATTTCATAAGTATGCGGATGTTTTAGAATGAGTTTGAAGGAATAAAAATTTGTAATGAGCATGAAGGTGAAATTCAAATTATTATGATCGGTGGAAAATATATATTAAGCGATACAAGGCAAATAAGATTGATTATTCAAAGGGAATATACCTTGTCATTTTACTAGGTTGGTGAAAAGGTCAATCCAACTATAAGGGCATTCATGTCTATTTCGCCAAATGAAACTGATACAACAAAAAAATGAATGTATTTAATCGATTTCTATATCTTTTGTTTTCTCAAACTAAGCAGTATCAAAATTTATAATTAAGTAAATAAAGGCGTGTCTTCTTTAAAAGTTAAAGTTTTTAGATGAGATATACAATCACATATTTCAACATCAGAGCTGACAAAATTACTTTTCTTGAGTACTCTCACCCTATAGAAAACTATAGTGTAGATAGATAATACATATGTATTATATGTTGAATTTTTTTCTTCATTTGCTTACTTCTTTATATTCTAATTTTAAATTACATTATCATGTTTCTGATTATTTTTTTAAAATAATAATTTACAATCAAATTTGTATATATGTCATGCTTTTGGATCTTTAATTTGTTAGCACACGACATATTTGATAATAAAACATATTACTTACTATTATTATGTTTTGTTTCTTAGTGTAAAGTACTATATACTCATGCATTTCTTGAGTCATTTTTTTACTGAATGATAAAAATGATTAATAAAACATTCTAGTTGCTAGCATTATGTTTTTTATTTCGTTTTTTAGACTTCAATACTAATGCATTTCTTGTATTTTTTACTGAATAATAATGATGATTCTTGAAACAACAAACATGTCATGTTTTTGTATCTCTAATTTGTTAGCACACATTATATTTGATAATAAAACATACTACTTGCTATCATTATGTTTTTTCTTAGACTAAAGTACTCATGCATTTATTGCGTTTTTTACTGAATAATAATGATGATTCATGGAAAAATAAAAAAAATCATGTTTTTGTATCTCTAAATTGTCAGCACACGTTATATCTGGTAATAAAACATACTACTTCCTATCATTATATTTGTTTTGTTACTTACTATAAAGTATTCATGCATTTCTTGTTTTATTTGTTGCTGAATAATAAAGTTTATTTTTGGAATAACAATAAATCTAGATACTTCTTGGAGCTTCTAGAAAGTTTGAGTAAAATATCTTTTGATATTTTTTATTTAATAAATATTTATATAAATCTCAAAACTTAATAGTTAAGGTATATATTTAAAGAAATATAATAAATTTTCTAGATTTTTGTTATATCTAGAACAATCTATTTACTAGTATAAATATATGTGACCTTAATCAGTTGTAGCCAAGCCAGTTCAAAAACGCCTTATTCATTAATAAAATTCTCCTGCCCAAAATCCTCATTCTCCTTCATGGATACTTCTCTTCTCACCACTCAAAACATGAAAAATTTGAAGAATGAAAAGTCTCATGTTCTTATAGCACTATTCCCAGGCCAAGGCCAAATTAATCCTTGTCTTCATTTTTCCAAACAATTAATCAATTTAGGCATTGGAGTCACTTTAACCACGAGCCTATCAGCTTTCAGTAAAATAAAAAAACTCCCAAATATTGAAGGGTTAAGCTTTGCTCCTTTCTCTGATGGCTATGATGGCAAATTCCAGTTAAGTTCAGTTGATGATTTTCATATGTTCTATTCTTCTGTAAAGTCCCGTGGGTCAAAATTCATTTTCAACTTGATCCAATCAAATGCAAAAAATGGTACCCCTTTTTCACATGTCATCTACACTATAATCATGGAATGGGTTGGTTTAGTGGGCAAAAAAATTAATATCCCATCTACATTATTTTGGATCCAACCTGCCACAGTTTTTGATATTTACTATTATAGATTCACAGACTATTCTGATTATTTCAAAAACTGTGATGCTAAGGATAAAATAATAGAGTTACCAGGATTGCCACCACTTAGTCCAATTGATTTTCCTTCTTTTGTGTTTGATGACATGGAGAGTTCCAACTGGGCAGTTAAGTCTATTAAAAGGCAAATTGAAATGTTGAGTAGTGAAGAAAATCCAAGAGTTCTTGTGAACACGTTAGATGCTTTGGAATTTGATGCTTTGAGAATTCTAAAGCATGTGACTATGGTGGGAATTGGGCCTTCAATTCCTTCAACATTTCTTGATGATAATACTTTTCGAGCTGATATGATTGAGATTAGTTCGAAGAATTATATAGATTGGTTGAACTCAAAGGACAAGGGATCAGTTATCTACATAGCATTTGGAAGTTACTCTGAAATATCAAGTCAACTGATGGAGGAGATTGGTCACGGATTGCTTAAATGTGGGAGGCCATTTTTGTGGGTGATTAGGGAAGGACAAGACGGGGATAAGATGGAGGACAAGTTGAGTTGCAAAGACAAACTTGAAAAGCAGGGGAAGATAGTGAGTTGGTGCTCGCAAGTGGAAGTTCTAAAACACCCTTCTGTTGGTTGTTTTTTGACTCACTGTGGATGGAATTCAACGTTAGAGAGCATAGCATCTAAGGTACCTATCGTGGCATGTCCACTCTGGAACGATCAAGTTTGTAATGCAAAACTCATTCAAGATGTTTGGAAGAATGGTGTTAGAGTTAATGTTAGTGAAGGTGGTGTCGTGGAAAGAGATGAGTTCAATAGATGTATCACGATCGTGATGGGGGACGGTGAAGAAGGGGAAGAATTGAGAAGAAATGTCAAGAAATGGAGTGATTTAGCTAAGGAAGCTATGAAGGAAAATGGTACATCAAGTGTGAATCTCAAGGCTTTTGCTAATGAGATTTTACTTGGTTATAATGAGTACTAAATCACTCGTGAATAGATGACTTCAATAAAATAGCTAGTAATCAATTAGTCTTTTTAAGAGTTTGTTCTTCGTTTCAGAAAAAATAGTGAATTTCTTTGAAATTATTCATAATGAAATAATATACTTTGTTTCTGAAATAATTATATCAATTTCTTCCTCACTTTAAATTTTTAATTTTTTTCTTTCATTGATTTCTTATTCACTTTTAATTATTTTTAGAAAATTATGTTAATTTTTTTTTAAAAAGAGCGTCCTTTAATTTATTTATTTTTAAAATGTACACACGTGATAGACACGTGTGTACAAACATAACAAATTTATTTGGTTGAAGGTGTCACATCATCACAAAAGGTTCACGAATGTAAGAAAAAATTAGTTCTAGGGATAATAGGACCCTAATTAAGTTAATGTGTGTCAATGGGATTTTAGCGATAGTTCAGGAGGGGTACTTATGCATTATCGAATATGTACTTATGTCATGCTTTTGTAACCCTAATTTGTTAGCACACGTTATATCTAATAATAAAACATACTACTTGCTATCATTATGTTTTTTTGTTACTTATTACTCTAAAGTACTCACGCATTTCTTGTGTTATTTTTTACTGAATAATAAAGTTGATTCTTGGTATAACAAAGAATTCCAGATACTTCTTAGAACTTCAAGAAAGTTTGAGTAAAATATCTTTTGATATATTTTTATTTAATAAAATGTATGTTATCTCAAAACTTAAATATTTAAGGTAGATGATTAAAGAAATATGATAATTTTTTATATTTTCTATATCTAAAACCATTTACATACTAGTGTAAGTATGCGTGACCTTAATTAGTTGTAACAAAGTCAGTACAAAAATGCTTTCTTCCTTTACAAAGTTCTCCTTCATGGATACCTCTCTTTTCACCGCCCAAAACATAAAAATTTACAAAATAAAAAATCTCATGTTCTTATAGCACTATTCCCAGGCCAAGGACAAATTAATCAATATCTTCAATTTTCCAAACTATCAATCAATTTAGGTATTGAAGTCACTTTAACCACAAGTCTATCAGGTTTCAATAAAAAAAAGGATTAAGCTTTTTCCTTTCTCTAATGGCTATGATGAAAAACCCTAATTAAGTCCAATTGATGAGTTCCATTTGTTCTATTCTTCTATAAAGTCTCGTGGGTCAAAATTTATTTTCAATTTAATTCAATCAAATGCAAATAAATGTATCCCTTTTTCACATGTCATCTTCACTATTATTATGGAACGGATTGGTTTAGTGGCAAAAAAAAATTCCATCTACATCATTTTGAATCAAACCTATCACAGTTTTTGATGTACTATATAGATTCACAGATTATTCTGAATATTCAAAAATTATGATGATAAGGATAAAATAATAAAGTTACCAGGATTTCCACCACTTAGTCCAATTGATTTTCCTTCTTTTGTGTTTGATTTGAGAGTGTACCAATTGGGCAGTTAAGTCTATGAAAAGAAAAATTGAAATGTTGAATATTGATGAAAATCTAAAAGTTCTTGTGAACATTTTGATTCTTTGAGAATTATTGTCACGCCCCGAGCCTACACCCTGGACGTGGCCAGCACTCAAGAACCATTGTTGGCCCCAAGCAAACCCTTGGTCTGGCTCAATTATCAGCGGAAGACTTACTCAACAATAAAAGAGCTTTCAAAGTAAGGTTTTAACTCATGAATGTCTCAAAATAATAAATTCAGAAATATATAAGAACATTCAACTGGCCAAACGAAGGCAACTCGAGTCTCAAACAATGACAATGGAAATGAAAAAGACTCCAGAACTACTATTGTCTATCTATGAAGCCTCTATACTATGAGGGATGTCGGGAAAAGACCCCCGATCATCCTAACAAAACTGAAATAATAGAAATAAATAAGGGATCCTCCGAAAGCAAAGAGGTTGACCAAAGCTAACTCGAACTGTTATGGTATCAACGAAGCGCCTTTTGATGACCTTGATCTCTTGTATCTGCATCATGAAATAGTGCAGGCAAAATGGCATCAGTACATTGAATGTACGAGCATGTAAGGGGAATACTAAACATAACATAAAAGCTTGAACTTGGAAAGAAGGAAGCATACTCGCCTCAACTCTACTCAACTCTACTCAACTCAACCTCAACACATGGATACTCAACTTAATACAGTATAAAAATAACAATAAAGATGTAGTTTATATAAAGCATTTAAAATAGTAGATAACAACTCAATGTATTTAAAAATACAGTAATAACTCTTATTTGTATGTAAAGATACAAAATAACTCAAATTGGGAGATTCTCTAACCGACAACCATCACTATGAGCTATGTGATAATACAGTTTCTCGCCAACGCTGCCAGAACTGTCCTATACCTTGCTGGAGTATAAGACATCCTCAACTAAGTTGATCCACTAAGCTATGCTTAAAAAACAATAAGGAATCATCTAAAAATTATAACCCTTTCTACCCACGTTGGCTACATAGTTTATGAGGACTTTGAGTTGCCCGACTCATCCCCATATCGGTGTTCAATACTACTCCCAATAATATACTCAGCTCATATGTTTAAAAACATTTCCTCATCCTCAAGCTTTGAGATTATTACTCAAAAGTTCTCTTAAAAGAGATTATACTCAAAAACTCCTCATGAACTCATTTGGAAATCGATGTTTCCTCTCATTTTAAATGTAAAAAATAATTTACTCTTGGGAATTCTTAGTTCCCATATTTTCATTTTGAAAAATGTAATTCAACTCTCCTCATCCTCAAACTCAAGTCTTTAAACAAGTTTTAAAAGATTGTGAAACACTTCTCAAAATGACTCGAAAGAACTCTCAAGACTTTATTCTTAACTCTACCTTGAATTTGAATTATGAATTCAGGGGTTATGATTCATGTTATGAAGGAACTCTCGATGTTTAGATGTAGTTTAGAGTAGTTAAAATCATAAAGGAGTAAAGGTACACCTTAAAAAGGGTGGGGGCAGGCGGCCCTAGCGCACTGCTGGAGCGGGGCGTTAGCACCTGAACTTCAGAGACTCAATCTTGGCGCACTGCTGGCACGGAGCGTCAGTCCCTGAACTTCAGATACTCAATCTTGGCGCACTGCTGGCGTGCCATGCCAGACCTTCTAGTGCATCTGGGGCGCGCTGCTCCAGTCTCTCCCCAGATCAATCTTATGATTTTTTTCTTCTTATTTTCTAACCCTAATTCGACTAGAATCGATTGTTATCCTCAAATTTTCCCTAGATTCATTTATCCAATACAAGTACACAAGAATCTACTCACTTTACCTCAAGAACAACCCTCAAAGATCAAAATCCTCATCTCAAGAATTCATCAAACTCGTTAAGCAAAACATGAAGAACAAAACCTCAAGAACAACCATCAAGAATTCAAATCATTCAACCTCAAGAATGAAATTAAGGATGTAATTTACATGATTGGCGTGCGGGTGAACGAACCCACACTATGAAAGCTTACATACCTTAATTTGGTGAAATTCTTCGACAAATATCAAGAATCTTGATGAACGCCTTGAACCTCTCCTCTTGAACTCCTCTCAAAACCCAAAGCATAATTTAGAGTTGCAAAAACTAGCCCAAATCAGTTTAGACCCCAAAAATATTACTAAAAATGTTTAAAGCTAATGGGGTAAGGAAAAGATCAAAATACCCCTCATTAATTCGGGTAAATTTCCTTAACTGGACATGCTGATGTCAAACGGGCATATTTCCCTCATCCGAACTCCAAATTTAGCAAACTTGGTGGCGTTGGAAAGAGGATTCAAAGAGCTTTTATTTCATATCTGATGGGACACCTAACTCATCATGTACTTAAAGTTATGGTCATTTTAAGTTGACCCAAACCTCACAACTTAAGCTTAACTTGAACAAATCTCAAATTAGCTCTTTCCAAATTAGTTCTCCTAAACTTAGCTCTTTCTAAGGTGGGATGTTACAATATATCCCCCTTGCAAATATTTGTCCTCGAATGAGATTACTCTTAGTAGACTAAGGGTGGCAATATCTAACACCCAACTCAAACACCCAACATGCAAATTAACACAACATTTCAATTTAAAAAGTACCAAGAACAGACTCTCTGACTCAAAGAGATGTTGGTATCTCTTCTTCATATCCTCCTCAGCTTCCCAAGTAGCTTCCTCAAAAAACTGATTAAGACCTTAACTGATGCTACCTCCTTGGTTCTCAACTTGCGAACCTAACGATCAAGTATCTCAACGGGTACCTCCTCATAAGATAGGTTGTAGTTAATACCAATATCTTCAGTAGGTATAATAAGTGAAGGATCACTATCATATTTAATAGTCTTTTAGATATTTAAACAGTTTTGTTGAACAATTATAGTTCGTCTTAGATGTTTTTGCATTGGTGACACAAAATTTTGTGCATTTTTTATATTTTCCACACTTTATATATGTTTTTACTAAATCTTGATATATGACTTATTACTCTATTATTTTACTTTTCTTTGTTTTATTATTTATTGTCGTTGTTGGGTGAAAGATTGACTTATCTACTTATGGGTTAGGATTAAAAAATTATGATTTATTTTCTTATGATTGTCGGATAAAAGAAATTTCAATAAGCAAGCAATTATTTGTCAATTACATGTTGTGCCACGATTGTTAACTATTATTTGCTATCATTTTCATTACATTAATTACAATCTTCCTTTAATTTTAAATTTCTTGACCAATCAAACAACTTCATATTAATTGAAACGGATGAAGTAATTTTCAATTAAATCTTGTAACTCTCAGAAATAATGACTAATATTGCAATGCAAATTGTGATTAGTAAATAATATTTATAAACAACGTCAATCAAAAAAGTTAATTTTCATTCACCGTTTGATATCTTTCACACCTAAACTTTTTTTTTCTAATACATAACTTTTTATTAACAGTACGAAATCTCAATATTCAGAAAGATATCATCATATACTATTATAAGTGGGAAGCTCTAAAGTGAAAAGTTGAATTATCATTTTGACCTTCTACTAAATTAAAATTTGATTAATTATTTAATTAAATACAATTATTTTAATTACATAATGGTAGAATTTGAAGTCCTTAAGCCCTTTAATAATTAAATTATTATTTTCTTGATAAATGAGTACATTGATATTGCTTTTAATCATAACTATGAATCTCATAACGGAAAAAAAATGAAAAGTTATGATTGATAAAATAATTTAACCGAATTTTTTTCTTCTACAATAGCTACATTTTCTCTTCTAAATAAACTCTATTGTTTAATATTGAAGTAAAGAATTTGAAGAGGTGTCATTAATTAAAAAAATTATATATAAAAGTTTCACCTATAATGATTGACTTAGATGGTCATATTTGTACTAAGTGTATTCATCCTAATTTGATTCTTCTTTGATAAATATTCTCTATAGATAAAGTAAAAATAATTCAAGATAAGTTAGAATTATTATATAGTGAGGATCCTTTACAAGGATGGGAAAAACATAAAACAAAAGTAAAAATTGAGCTAATTGATAATAATAGTATAATAACCCAAAAATTATTAAAGTATAATTTTAATGATTTAACCAAATTTAAGATACATATAGATGAATTACTAGAAAAAGGATATATACAAGAAAGCAATAGTAAGCATACAAGTCCGGCATTTATCGTAAATAAACATAGTGAACAAAAAAGAGGAAAAAGCAGAATGGTTATTGATTATAGAAATTTAAATGCAAAAACTAAAACATATAATTATCTGATACCAAATAAAATACTAAAGATAAGACAAATACAAGGATATAATTATTTTAGCAAATTTGATTGTAAATCAGGATTTTATCACTTAAAACTAGAAGAAAAATCTAAAAAACTAACAGCATTCACTGTACCACAAGGATTTTATGAATGGAATGTATTACCATTTGGATATAAAAACGCACCAGGTAGATATCAATACTTTATGGACAATTACTTTAAACAAATAGAAAATTGTGTAGTGTACATAGATGATATATTATTATATTCCAAAACACAAGATGAACATATAAGATTATTAGAAAAAATTATACATATCATAGAATATTCAGGTATAAGTCAAAGTAAAAAGAAAGCTGATATAATGAAAAATCAAATAGAATTCTTAGGAATACAAATTGATAAAAACGGAATAAAAATGCAAACACATATAATACAAAAAATAATTAACTCAAATGAACAACTAGACACAAAAAAGAAATTACAATCATTCTTAGGACTAGTAAATCAAGTAAGAGAATATATACCAAAATTAGCAGAGAATTTAAAACCATTACAACAAAAATTAAAGAAAGATATAGAATATCAGTTTGATAAAAAAGACCAAATACAAATACAAAAGGTAAAATTATTATGTAAAAACTTATCTAAACTATACTTTCCAGATGAAAACAAAAAATTTACTTATATAATAGAATCAGATGCGAGTGAAAAAAGTTATGGAGGAATATTAAAATACAGGTATGATGACACTACGATAGAACATCATTGCAGGTATTATTCAGGAACAATTAATAATACAGAAATAAAATGGGATATAAATAGAAAAGAATTATATTCAGTAGATAAGTGTTTATTATCATTTGAACCATATATTGTATATAACAAATTTATTATAAGAACAGATAATACACAAGTAAAATGGTGGCTAACAAGAAAAATACAAGATTCGGTAACAACAAAAGAAATAAGGAGATTGGTATTAAATATATTAAATTTCATATTTACAATTGAAGTAATAAAAACTGATAAGAATGTTATTGCAGATTACTTATCAAGACAAAGCTACTCAGACTGAGAACGAAAATACAATGGAAGAGATACTCAAAGCCATAACTACACTTTGTACAAAAGTGGATAGTATGGACAATGAGATACAAAAGCTAAAGACTAATGAAGATAATCTGAAGTCTAAAGCTAGTCAGAAGCATGACTATAAAAATGCGGAGCTACGTCGATCGGAAGATGGAAAAAACCCAGAGCTAAAAGGAGACGATGGGAAACTCCTTAAAACCCATAACATTTGTTTAAATATAGCTGCAGGTACAAGCAAACAAGTTAGTGATAAACAACATAAAAATGCTAACTTAAACCAGCTATTCGCAAAACCATTTACCCAAAGGACACTTAGACATGTGTCCATAGAACCACAAACATCTACATACGCAGATAGTTTGCAAAACCAAAATGAGAAAAAGACATATAACTACATCACACGAACCTATATTGAAAATATCCACAAAATCCAAACTTATTTAAATCGCAACCCCAGATCAACTACAAAAGAACCAAACCAGGATTATTTGACACAAAAGTTACAAGGATATAACAAGTTAATTGCACAACCGAAAACTAACGCTAATTTAGTAAGAACATATTACAACTACGGATTGTTAAATACCGTATACACATACGACGGAGAAGAAGTTAGTGGAATACCAGAACTACACAAAGCATTCATCACATACAAAAAAGTTACGAAAGGAAATTTATTTTATATAAAATTCTATACAGCACCAGCGGAGATATTATACGAGGAAATAAAACCTCCAATACAGGTTATCAAGATAGGATTAACTAAAGATATGATATAAATGAATAAAGAAGAATACACAATAGATGAAAAAACATATGAAAATTATGACGGATTAAAAATAAAGATAATATTTTCTAATCTAGGAAGAAGATATAAGAAAATAGGTGACAATATAAGTTTAATGTTATAAAAAGAAACGGTAAAACTAGAAGATAGTTTAACTGCTATGGTAAGAATAACAAAAGAAAATGAAGAAATAGATAAAAGAACGGAAATTGAAAAAATAAAACAACAAGCAAAAAAGGAAGTACAACAATTAGAAGAAGTAAAAAATACTAAAATAATAGAGCTAGAAAAAGAGCTAGCAATATTAAAAGAAATGTATGAAATTAAACAAAAAGAAAAAGAACAAAAAACAAAATTAGCAAATGAGATAATTAAATTTAAAGAAAAATTGCAATTACAAGATGAATTAGGAGAAAAAGAAGAAAATAACCAAGATAATCTACCCGAATTAAGAGTTGATGAAATAAACGATGATGATCTAGAACAACATTCGGAAACAAGCGAAACATATACGGAACTTTTAGCAAACATAGATAATACAAAGAATTTAGAAGTAAATACAGAAGACGTAGACATGGACGAAAAACCTAGCACATCAGGAGTAAAAAACCCAAAAAATTTTAATCCAAAATATTATAATGAAAATTATGAACAATATGATAAAGAAAAAACTACATGGGATAAAAGATTAAGTAGAAAATGGACGCCCAAACCAATAACTGGACAACATGATTTTTTAGATTTAGACTGTGTAACAGATATAAATAAAACAATCCAATTATGGATAGGATACATATCAAAACAATTAATAGATAACAAGATAGTAATAGCAGAGGCACCAGGATACATAGAAAGAACACTTATAGGAACAGTAAAATTATGGCTACAAAATTTAACAAGTAAAAGCTTAACAACTTTAAGAAATAATAAGAAATTTGATGGTGGAATAGCCACTACAACCACGGAATTATTATATAAATACGAAATAGGTATAAGAAATGAATTTAGTAGTATGACAACAGAGGTAGAAGAACAAAATAAAGAAAAAATCATAAATCGGAATCTAATGACAAAATTAGCAATATGTAATATGTGTTACATAGATGAATATACATGTGCATTTAGAGAATATTATTATAAAGGAACATATAGCATAGAAGAAAGTAAAGAAATAAGAAAATTATATTTTACAAAATTACCAGAACCTTTTAATTCAAAAGTAATAAAAAGTTGGAATGAAGCAGAATTAACGAACACCTTAGGAGCTAGAATGAAATTCTTACAACGATGGTTTATGGAATTATTTGAAAAGCATAAAGAAGAAATAAAAATGGAAAAAATATTAGTAAAAAACTTAGCATGTTGCAAAAATAAAACAGCACCCCAATTTGGTTGTACGGATAGGTATTATAAAAATAGAAAGAAATATAATAAAAAATATATATCAAAATATAAATATAAAAAACCAAGAAGAAGGTACTATGTAAAAAACTACAAAACCAAAAGACCATATAGACCAAAAAGAAAACTAACGGAATGTACTTGTTATAATTGTGGAAAATTAGGACATATAGCTAGAGATTGTAAATTACCTAAAAATCCAAAGAAAAAACAAATATCAGAAATAATAATAGACGATGAAAAATATACACAAATAGAGTACATAGATTATGAATTAGAAAGTGAAGATAGCATATATGAAATATTAGAAAATGAAATAGATAGTAACATAGAAATAGAATCAGCTAAAGAATTCTATAATATAACAAATGACTGAAGCAGACATACAAATAATAAATAAAGAAGAACATCAAGACGAAGAATCTTTAGAACAGAAAATAATATTTGATAATAGTATATTTGAACAAATAAAAGGAAAAGAATTAGACCTAAGCGTAGCAAAAATATTTGAAATACCAACAATAAGAAACTGGTTTAAACGAAAAAAAGAAGAATATTATGTAGTAAGTCAAAGAGAACATATCATAGATTGCAAATACACTAAAGGATCGATACCAATTCTTTCTTGGGTAATCGATTGTATATATGAAAGAACAATTTTCTGTATAGGATGACATTCATTTATGTGCCTGTGAGTAATTTTTCTTTTTAGAGATTTAAGATTTTTATTCTTTACAACAAGTTGGGTTGTGTATGACTGTGGTAATTGAATAACTGATAATTTGTGAATGTGATGTTCATTTTTATAAATTATCATTCTTACTATAGTTACTTCATAAACCATCTCTTATTTATATATGAAATGAAAATCAATTCCTATGTCATTTGTAACTACATACTCTTAATTCGGAAGAGGAAGAATTGAAGAAAATGTTGAAGTAAAAAGAAGAAAAGACGCAATATTACTGATGCATTTTGCATCTTCGTTATATTGTATAACTAAAATTTATTTTTCTATGAAATTTTAAAACTTATTGCTTTAGGTATTTTGTGCAGAAAAACAAGTTTTAGCATTTATTAATTTTTTTAGCAAATTTTATGTAATATGGAACATGAATTTGAGATTGTTCTTCTTATTTGCTTATAAAGCGATTTTATTATGACTGAACTAACCATGATACTGTTACATATATTTCTTTGTAGATATATTCCATAAAATTCATAATGATTTACTAGCCATCATAAGAAGATATATGTAGTTCGAATCTCTATACTACTTACAAAAAAAATAATTCAACAAGTATTCTCAAGGAATCAACTTGCAAATTCATAACTATTACATATTTCTTTCTCGACATTAGCTAAGTCTTTTTCAAAGTTTATGGCTATTGATTAACACTCTTGCCAAAATTTGCTTGATGACAAAAAACAGGAAAAAAGTGAATTGCATCCTTAAGAGAAAAAGAAATTTGGTCTCAGAAAAAAAAAAATTAATAAGTTTAAATTGCTCCAACACACTTTTCTATAGCAAATTTCTTTTTGATGGGTAAATAATTTTAATACAAAAGTTTAAGATAACGTTAATGCAAATATTTGTCCTGTCGTCTATATTAAAACTTTCACACTTGCCTTGGAAATATCATTTTCTTCTAAGAACGGAAGCCTTTATTCTATCTTAATTACATATCCAATTCTTAGATGTATTAATCAGATTAACTAATTAAAAATATTGAATAATTTACACTAAATGTACGGTTCATCCAATTACAATGAGAAAGATTCATATACACTAAACATGATGTGCATAAGTCTTAAAAAAAGAAAATCGATGCTTATGACAAACATTATCTTATCTCTGGGAGATAAGTAGTATGATGACTTTTTAATTATATTTTATAACCCCTAGAAATTTCTAATATAAAATTTATGCAAGGAAAAAATTGTTATTTTTAGATAGAAAAATATATTGTCAAACAGGCCTACACGTGCAATGCACGTGCCCAGAAACTAGTTTTAAAAAAAATCTTGAAATTAAAAATCTAACACCAAATTCAACAAAAGTCAATTAATTTTGTATTATCTATATATTGTCTTATATGAGTTTAGTTACGACCCAGATAAGAACGAAATCATGACACATTTAAATTACAACAATCTACAATATAACAATTTTTATGCTCTAAGTGATCTTATATGTGCAATGTTTTTTACTAAAACCCTTGAAATAGTTTCTTAATTTGTTCATCCAATTTCAAATTTACAATTTACAGAAGGTTGTTACAAATATTTTTTCATATAAGCGCTTTGATTTGCCCCTGTATATGTATGTATCTCGCTCTTAATAAGACTTTTACTACTGTTATCTAAGGATTTATTTGTTCAGTATTGATATTCATCAAGCTTGTCAAAATTGAATCTACAATGACAAACTATATTTTCATTTAAGCGCTTTGATTTACCCCTATATATATGTATTTCAGTCTTAATAAGCCTTTTACCACTGTTCTCTAAGGATTTGTTTGTTCAGTATTGATATCCATCAAACTAGTTTTGATGCACGTGTGTTGCACATCAATATTAATCCATGTACTACACTATTTTTAAAAATAATGTCAATATTATTAAATAAAAAAATTAAATAAATAGTTATCAATAGAATGATGAAGTATAAGTTCCTATGAATAGTGGATGTAAACTTTCTTATGATTACTACTAAAAGTTGTCATATCAACATCCGAAAAACACATATAACTATTTATAATATAAATCTAGATATAGATAAGGTGATCAGACATTTCTCTTTGGCCTCCAATTAAATTTATTTTTTTCCTATTTGTTTAAAAAAAATTAAAATTAATTGTAATATGTAAAAATAAAAAAGTCACTCTTAAAATCTCTTATTTACACCTCTTAAATATGCTTTCTCCTCCCTCCCCTATAGTGCATTACTTAGTTATAATATATTATTGTATTGTTGGAGTTCTTACTTTTAATATAATCATGGCACGTGCGTTGCACATGTGTATCATATAATATACTATACGATGTTGTAAAATAGAATTAATAATACTAAATTAATTTTTTTTAGTAAATAATTATAATTGAAAAAACATTGGATAAGTGCTTTTAAATGATTAATACACATTGTCATAGAGCTAATTGTTTTTGAGACCAAAATGACCAGATATTATTGAAACATTTCAAAATACATTTAAATTTTAAATATGGGAGAAAGTGATATTTCTTTAGTAGTATTGTTTTTTACTTTACTCAATTTTGCAAACATATTTAAACAACAAAATAGAAAACAATATCAATATAAAAAGGTCACCAATGTAACACCCCGAAAATTCTACCTCAAATCAGACCTTGCAAATTTTCTGCAGTCTGCTGCCACGAAAGGCATCTACCACCCGTAGTGTAATGACTTGAAAAGTTGACTTTGGTCAACCTTTTTGGAAGACGTGCTCAGATGAAAATTCTGACAGCTAGGTTAGCTTCGGAAGATCGATTTTGGTCTAGAACGACCCTTTGTTCACTTCCCGAGATTTTAGATAGCAGTTGTGGAATCTGGTTCAAAACGATACTGGGTGTGGGACCCACTTTTCATCGAAGCGAGCTCCAAATGGAAATTCCGCCTTCACCGTTGAGTCCGAAATATCATTTCCAATCAGATTCCATATAAGGTTTGTATTTTTCCGACTCCGAACGAGTCCGAAACATCGAAATTTAAGGTTGAAGGGTTGTAAAATTTTGACGCGGCGGTGACGTGGCAGAGCCACGTGACGACACGTGGCAGAGGAGTGATATCTGGAAATTTCCAGATTTTAAGAACGAAATTCGTCCAATTTTTTTGTTCAACTTCAACTTGAGATTAATCCTTCATTTTGAGTCCAAATTAAGTGATTCAAAAGGCAAACTTCAAGAGAATTTCGAGGGGAATCTAGCGGTGATCTCGGAAACGCGAGGGGAGGCTTTGTTTGAGGTAAGAAATCGATTTTTAGCCACTGCCAGGGTGATTTCCGGATGGTTTTTTTGTTGAATTTTGAAATGTGAGATCTTGATCATCGTAAGTCCGTTTTGAGTCATTCTTGTGGCTAACTTGTAGAGTTTTTCGCAAG
>NW_026020614.1:0-195111 GCF_900185275.1 Solanum verrucosum
CTTTTCCTTAGCCTCTTTCCTCTCACCAAAACATTTTATTTTTTTACTCACACCCTCTTTTACCTCTTTACTTAGATCGCTGCCCTCTCTCTCTTTCTCTCGGCCATCTCTCTTTTTTTCTATCTCTTGGCCTTTTTCTTTTCCCTCAAGCTCACTTTTTACCTCTCCCTTTTGTTTTCCCATTGTTTCCCTCAATCGTTTTTGATCTTCAAACACTTGAGAAGGAGATAATGGTGCAAGAGTATACTTCTTACCATTATGCAGAAGACTATACCTATTCTTTCTCCCATCATGAGTAGTATCCCTATCATACTGCCAAGGTCGGCCAAGTAAAACATGACATGCTTGCATTGGAACTACATCACAAAGAATCTCATCTTCATACCTACCAACATTGAATGAAATCATGCATTGTTTGTTTACTTTTACTTCTCCACAATCATTCAACCATTGGAGCCTATATGGGGTAGAGCGCTTCATGCATGCAATTCCTAGTTTATCCACCAAGTATGAACTCACCACATTTGCACAACTTCCCCCATCAATAATCATAGAATAAGTCTTCCCTTTTATCCCACACCTAGTATGAAACAAATTCTCTCTCTTCCCTTCATCAACACTACCCAAATTGATAGTCATAATTCTCCTAACCACCCCAATTATACCATCATTAGGCAGTTCCAAATCATCTTCCTCACTTACACCTTCTCCCTCTTCTTCTTCCCCCTCACTTTTTTCACTCTCATATTCTCCATTCTCTCTAAGTAGGATGTTTCTTCTACTTGGACATTCATGCATCATATGCCCCCTTCCATGACATTTGTGACATTGAATAGAACTTGAAGGTTTAGAAGATTTAGGATTAAAGGTTTTACCTCCCTCCTCAACCTTACCTTTACCTCTATCATCTTGAGGTATGGAAGGAGCTTTCCCCTCTTGAGTTGACCATGGCTTCTTAGAGATAGTGTTTGATCGACTTCTCCATGAGTTATTTTGCTGCTTTTTCTCAATTTGTTTTTCAACTTTTACAGACAAATCAACTAACTCATCTAAAGTTACATATTGTTGTATCTCTACTACATTAGCTATTTCTGTATTTAAACCATTTAAAAATCTAGCTATTGTAGCCTCTTCTTCCTCCATGCAGTTAGCTTGGATCATAGCCATATCCATGCTTTTGAAGTACTCATCCACCGACATGGAGCCTTGCTTCAAGCGTTGAAGGCGAGATTGTAGATCTCTTTGGAAGTATGATGGAATAAATCGCTTCCTCATTACCCTCTTCATCTCTGCCCACGTAGCAATAGGTGGTAACTCCTCTTGCAATCTGTCCCTAGCAAGCTTTTTCCACCAAGAAGCAGCATAATCAGAAAACTCAACAATAGCAAGTTTAACTTTCTTACCCTCAGAGTAGTTATGGCAATCAAAGATGGCTTCAACTCGTCTCTCCCAATCAAGGTACAAGTCTGGATCCCTTGTCCCCTTGAAAGATGGCATCTTCATCTTTATACTATTTATATTATCATCTTCTACTCTACCTCTTTGTCCCCTCCTATCTCTTCTTTCTAGATTAAATTCAACATCAAAATCATCATTATCATATTCAGGATTTACAAAAGGGATATGGGGTACATTCCTTCTAACTTGGGGTCTAACATTATTTGGGGGTACAACATTATTCTCCCTCCTAATTGCAGCTATGGTGTCATTCTGCTCGATAATCATATCCCTCATCTCTTGAAATTGAAGGGTCCATCTCTCAAATTGTTGGTGCATAGCTTGAAGGGTGAAGTCGTTCCTTCCTTTGACCTCGGCTTCTAAACGAGCCCTTTCCTCATCACCACCTGAATTAGACATCTAAAAAAAAAAGAATAAATGATCAAGTATCACACTTTTAATATGGCTTTTACCCTCTTTTAAACTCACCCACACTTGCCTTTTTCCACTCAAAATCACCTTTGAACGAGAATACTTTGTAGATTTATAATTAAACCAAAACGTGTATCAAGTTCGTAGTAATAAAGTATGGAATCTTGGGGTACAAAAGAAAGTAAAGAACTAGTCCTAGAACAAGTAGGATTTAGTTGAAACAAAATGCGAATAAAAAGGAACTTATTTTAGAATTATAAGAACAAGAAAAAAAAATTCCTCTTATTCTTAAAGGTCTAGAATCCCCTCTTCTTGCTACCTTCTTGCTTGGAAACAAATTAATGCAAAACTTGGAGAGCAAGTAATAAGTTTACTTGGAGAGCAAGTAATAAGATTTCTTGAATAGCAAGTAATAAGCTTTCTTGGGTATCAAGTAATCAAATTTCTTGGAGGACAAGTAATCAGATTTATTTGAGAGCAAGTTATAACTTTTTTTTTTTCTGTTCACGCAACTGTAATAATATTTTTTTATTTATTTATTTTATTTTTTTTCACGACGCTACTGTTCACGCTATTTTTTTTTTATTTTTTTTTTTTGTTGCTCTAAGAAGAAATCCCAAGATTTATCAAGAACGGAATCTTGATAGAACCGCTCTGATACCACTTGATAACAGCAAGTTTAAGGGAGATCACAAATAGAGAATTGAATATTAGAATGCGGAAGCACAAAGAAAAGAAACAAAAAAACTAACTAAAGATATGGGAAATTCGAAGGAAAGATCCACGAATTTCCAAGGATTAGATGTTCTAAGGCCTTGAAAAGATCCAAGTAACAACGTATAGATTTATGGAAGAAATCTAACGCCTTTACTTGAGAAAACGAATCAAAACGATAGATTCGGATCTTGACCGCTTTATGAGTAACTAAAGACAATAATTAGTATGTAGAAACTAATCACCTTCTAAAGAATACCAAAAAGAAACCAAAGATATCACAAGAAGAAGTTACTTTATACCTTAAACTATGAATAGTAAAGGTTTAAAGATAAATTCTCAAAGAACAAGTCACAAAGGTTCAAAGAACTCTCTCAAATATTATTAATATCAATGTAAATTGTCTTTTATGAATGAAAAGGACTCCTATATATAGGAGAAGGGAAAAACGTCCAAGAAGCCAAACCCTAAAAAAACAATTACAAGGAATCCTACTCTAGAAAGGAAATAAAGTAACCTAACTAGGAACAAATTTAGTACTTCTAGGAAAGAATTAAATGGTACTTAGGAGACCATAAATAGACTAAGGAAAATATTAATAACCTATATATAAATAAATAAATAAGGTAAATCCCAACTAGGAAAAGAATCTTGACAATCTTGGAAAGTTTGACTAGTCTTCTCTCAAAACTTGGGCAGAAAGCAACTCTTGTTGTGGCTGATTCTTGGACTCTTCTTGACCTTTTTTGCACGAAATTGGACCTTAAAATTCCTCATCTTGGGCTTGAATTTGGGCCACCAAATAATTGTAGCATTTGGACAATTCCTCTCCCTTGGGCTTGAGCTCTTCTTCCCCAATAAGAAACCTTTGGATCAGCGATTGAAGCCCATTGAGCTTATCATTGAACTCCTTGGTTTGAGATCTTGTTATGGGCCTCCTTGGAGTTTCTAAAGCGTCATCCTTGTCCTTCAATGGAGTAGAGCTTACTTGGATGCTATCATGTTTGGTCCATGTAGCGGACTCTACTGCCTCAAAATTTAATTTCCAGAAACTTGTGGGAACACCTCCGTATCGCGAACTTGTTTCCCGACGAAATCTGCGAAAAGAAAACTAAAGTTTGACTTGCTTAAATGGTCCAACTAAGTGAGGGGTAGTTTGGGTACTTTGGGGAACTATTATAATCGGTTATTCTACATATTTTAGGGTATTTTAAGTTGGTTAAAATGCTAAAACCTAAAATTAGACCCCATTCTTCAAATTAACCCTTCCCTCTCAAAATAGATTCTCTCAAAAACTCCATTGAAGACCTTGACGAAGCTCAAGCTAGAAGATGGGTTTTCAACTGATTTCGTCTTCAATTTCATGGGTCTTCAATAATTAAGGTATGGTAACTCTAGATTCTTGAATAACCTCTCATTCAAGGAGTTCTATCAAAGATTTTCAAAAGTGATTCAAAGACCAAAATTCCCAATATTCAATCTTAACATGGGTTCCTTGTCAAACAATTTTCTAAATCATTCTATTGATTATTTAATGTGGAATTATGGTTTTTAAGATAATTTTCAAAGGAATTCCTAAAGAACCCATGATCCCCAAATTCTCAAAATTGGCATATGATGTGGGTCTGTGTGAATATGATCTCTATTGGTGAAATTATGTTTAGATTAGATTGTATTGATGTTTCTTATGATTATCTATACTAATTCATGTTGAATTGTTGGTATATTGATGAGTTGAGGATTATGGCCTTATGGGCAAAGTTATGGGTTGATCCCTTTGTTTATGGAATTGTACTTAGACTATGTTTATGGAATTGTACTTAGACTATGTTTATGATATTGTATTACATTGTTGATTCCTATTGCTACCTATGCCAATTGATTATGAATTGTTGAGTATTGATCCATGGTGATCATGGCTTGGAGAATTGGTAAGTTGACCTAACTTCTAGTCTATAGTATGAGAATTTATGTTGTGTGGTTTGATTCACTTATGGTGGAGGTGTTCACTTCTTGTCTATCTATGCATGTTGAGATCATGGCCTTGAAGGCAATAGATGTGAAGTGAATTGATGATTATGATGCATATGTTTATGAAGTTGTGCTATGAAAGTTATGTATGAAATCCTCAATGCTAGCATGATGTTTAAAGTGTGTTGATGATGAGGGGTATAATATGAATGATAATGTTAGGGATAAGATGTGGTCTACATGATTGATTATGTTAGGTACTATTGTGGAATGACCCCTACCTATATGACCCCCATATGAATGTTTGATCATATACATGTTAGGAGTACCTATTCCATGTTGAATGTGTCCTTGTCTCCTATGATGAAGCGTGGGTGTGTGGTCTAGAATCCCTAAGGGCTTTATATGTGAATTGCTAATGATTTGGGGACATTGTGAATGTGTGGTGATCCCTTGAAGGGAAGTGCACTCAATATCAATGTTGTTGCTATTATGTCACTATGAGGACCAATATGCGCACACACACACTATACACGTATAGCTATGAATATGATGTGGTATGGTGAAATGACCCAAAAATTTCTTAAAAATGTACTTCGAAAGTTACCGGAAACTTGTTTAGCTATATATAAAGAAAAAAAAATCCGTTTCATATTTCGAAAATCCGACTTCATATTCTTGTTGAGGGGGTCAAATTGAGTGGGGAATGGGTCTAACCCAAATTTTAGAGCAACTGTATCAAAATCCAAAATTTCCAAGTGAAGCCTTTTTCGAGGGTCTACTTTGGAGGGTCATATGTCCTAGCAAACAAATTATTGGGTGGCCAATAACATATCCATGGAAAGCCCTTTGAGTTAGCTACCTAACGCACTTCGTTTCACCTCATTCGGAGTTCGGACAAAGAAGTTATGCCCATTTTCGTAAAATCTGTCCGGCAGGAAAGGCAATTTTACAGTGAGTGTTTTTACTGTTCACCCACCTCATTTTTTTTTCTAAGTGTTGGACCATTTTTCCAAATGGCATATGTTATTTCCTATATACCATTAGTTCAATTCTCATCTCTAAAACATTTCCCAAAACACCTCTCCCATACTTAGACACATTTTCTCTCAAGTTCTCTCAAGAACCCTAATCTAAAACCTTCCTCAAGATTGAAGAGACTCTTGCTCCAAGTTCCAAGCTTCCATTGAAGACACTCTCAAGACCTTCATAAAAACTCAAGGTATGTGGTGTTGAACTCATGGGTCCTTCCACCCATAGTGCCTAGACTCTATTCTACTCACTAATTCATGGTTTAAGTTAAGATTCATAAATTAGTCTTGTTCTTCGTAATAATTTCCTGCACATTGAATTTTAAACATGAAAAGTGATTGTTTTGAGCATGTTGTGACTCTAGAACTTGAACCTAAATTTGGAATGGATGTAGAGATTTTCATGTGGTATTGTGGGTGTTAAAAAGGTGTTGTTGTAGGTTGTTCACTGGTTTGGCTGCATAATTACTACCCTATTTTCCATGCTCTTTGATTCCATTACATGCCTTCAAGGTGTTTGACAACCACGTGAGAGATTGCATTAGAGCCTAATGGGAATTTCCTATATAAAGTGTTGTATGACCATGCCTGGTCCGGGAGAAAAGAACCGGACAACCACGTGAGAGGTTTATATCTCACCACCTAGGATGCTTGGGGTGTGACCAACATCAACCATGTGAGAGGTTTATATCTCACCACCTAGGATGCTTGGGGTGTGACCAACATCAACCATGTGAGGGGTTTATACCTTGCCACCAGGGTGTCCGGGTGTGAACGGCATCCCCCATCCTAAGTTGGGGTTATCGATTGGTTGGATCATGCATACACATATGATATCTACTATTAGTATAGATTTACTTAAACATGTTTTGACTTCACTTTGGTCATGCATCCTCATATTGTTATTCATAATGCCTATGAAACTATTTCTTGTATTTCGATTGTGTCCTTGTCTATTGTTGTGTTGCACCCCGCATACTTAGTACATTCCAAGTACTAACGCATATTTTGCCTACATGATGTCACCATGTATAGACCGGAGCTACTCTTGATCCTTCTCTCCATTCACGTGGCTAGTACGGTGCTTATCCGAGTTGTTGGTGAGTCCTCAATGATTCGAGGGCTATGTTATGTTTCCTACTCCTATGTTTTGAGACTTTTGCTTGCAATTGTATTTTTACTATGAGGGGAGCCGGTAGTATGTCATGGCCCCGTCCTATCTATGTATGTAGAGGTGTGCGTTGGACAAGTATTTTGTAAATGAGCTTGACTCTTGTTCTATGATGTCATTTTGAAATGGTTTGCCCTTAGTCCCTATTTCCCATTAATTAATGTTGAATGTACTTCCGCGATCGATGAAGTGTGATGACAAGTTTGAGAGGCTTGTTTGGGGTTCCTTCGGGTTCCTCATTCGCCATGTCACGTCTAGGCCCTAGGCTTGGGTCGTGACAAGCTTGGTATCAGAGCACTAGGTTGTTAAATCCTCGGAGTCCAACATACCATATTGAGTAGAGTCCTAATCATGGTTGTGAAGCGCGCCACGACTATGAATGGGAGGCTACAAAACGTTTTAGGAAAGGTTTCCCTTCTTCATGTTCTATGTCGTGCTTAGAGTGCGATAAGGTGATTCCTCCCTAACGCTTGTTCTTTGGACTGCTATATCATCATGCCAAACATGAGTGGAAGACGGGCCCGATCACCGGAAGAGCCACCCACCAATGGTGAGCTCCGTGATGCACTCACCATGCTTGCACAAGTGGTAGCTAACCAAGTGCAACAAGGAGCCCAAGCTCCTCGAACTACCACCCCGGGGAAAGGGTGAGAGATTTCATGAGGATGAACCCTCCGGTCTTCCATGGTTCAAAGGTGGATGAGGACCCACAAGAGTTCATCGATGAGGTATGCAAAATCTTGACCATTATGGATGTTGGTGCTTGTGAGAAGGCGGAATTGGCGGCTTACCAACTCAAGGGGGTTGCTCAAATTTGGTTTGATCAATGGAAGGGTGAGAAAGGCAATGGCTATGTGGTGTTGTGGGAGGAGTTTAAACTTGCTTTCTTTAATAGGTTCTTCCCTCTTGAGCTTAGGGAGGCAAAGTTGGTGGAGTTCATGAACTTGAAGCAAGGAGCTATGAGTGTGAGGGAGTATGCCCTCAAATTTGTCCAACTCTCCAAGTATGCACCTCACTTGGTGGCCGACTCTAGGTCGAGGATGAACAAATTTTTGATGGGTGTATCCGACTTGGTTAGTGAGGAGTGTCGGTTTGCTATGCTCATTGGAGATATGGATTTGTCTCGGTTGATGACTTATGCCGAGCAAATGGAGGAGGAGAAATTGAGGAAGAAAAGGGGGCACGAGGCCAAGAGGGCCCGATTGGAGAATAGGTTCCCTAAGGGTGCTAGATTTCATCAAGGCCGAGGAAACCCTCATGTCAACCGGGGATTTCCAATCAATGTTCCTAGACCTCAAGGGGGAGGTGAAGTGGGTTCTATGGATGTATGCCCTAAGTGTGGGAGGAAGCATGGTGGTCCTTGCATGAAGGGTTCGGGTGCTTTCTTTGAATATGGAGAAGTGGGTCATAAGAGGTTTGAGTGTCCCAAAATCCGCAACAAGGTCCGAAGTGCTAACACTACTCCTTTGGGTAGAGGTGCTTCTCAAAGTGGTGCCCCAAGGGACAATCGATTTTATGCTTTGCATGGTAGACAAGGTGTTAATGAGACCCCGGATGTGGTGACCGGTATGTTGCAAATCTTTGATCTTGATGTTTATACTTTGATTGATCCGGGTGCCACCCTTTCCTTTATTACCCCCTTAGTTGCTAGAAAATTTTATGTCAAGTCGGAATTGTTGCATGAGTCATATGAAGTATCTACTCCCATTGGTGTCTCTATGGTTGCTAGAAAAGTGTATAGAAATTGTCCGGTTTGCATATTGAATAAGTTGTTGCCTTGCGATCTTGTTGAGTTGAACATGGTGGATTTTGATGTTATTCTTAGGATGGATTGGTTGCATGCATATTATGCTTCTATTGATTGTAGGACTCGTAAAGTCAAGTTCCGATTTCCTAATGAACCCGTCCTTGAGTGGGAGAGCCGGGATGTTGTGGTGAAGGGGAAATTCATTTCTTGCATTAAAGCCCATAGGTTGATTTCCAAAGGGTGCTTGTACCATATTGTGAGAGTCAATGATGTGGTGTCTAAAGCCCCTCCTATTGAGTTTATTCCGGTTGTTAATGAGTTTCTAAATGTCTTCCCAGAAGACCTTCCCGGTGTCCCTCCCGAAAGGGAGATAGATCTTGGTATAGACCTCCTTCCCGATACTCAACCTATTTTTATCCCCCCTTACCGTATGGCCCCGGCGGAGTTGAAAGAGTTGAAAGAGCAATTAAAAGATTTGTTAGAGAAGGGGTTTATTAGACCTAGTCAGTCTCCCTGGGGTGCTCCGGTTTTGTTTTTCTAGAAGAAAGATGGGTCTCTTAGAATGTGTATTGATTATCGACAACTTAATAGGGTCACCGTCAAGAATAGGTATCCTTTTCCAAGGATTGACGATTTATTTAACCAATTGCATGGGGCTAGTCACTTCTCTAAGATTGATCTTCGGTCAGGGTATCATCAAGTGAAGGTGAGGGAGTGTGATATTTTCAAGACGGCCTTTCGTACTAGGTATGGGCACTATGAGTTTGTGGTGATGTCTTTCGGGTTGACTAATGCTCCGGCTCTCTTTATGGATTTGATGAATAAGGTTTTCAAACCCTACCTTGATTCTTTTGTGGTGGTGTTTATTGATGACATCTTGATATATTCTCGGGGTGAGGAAGAGCACAAGGGTCACTTGAGGGTTGTACAACAAAGATTGAGGGAAGAGAGGTTGTACGCTAAATATGAAAAGTGTGAGTTTTGGTTGAAGGAAGTTGCTTTCCTAGGCCATGTGGTGTCAGGGGATGGTATTAAGGTGGATCCTAAGAAGACCGATGTTATTAGGAATTGGCCTAGACCTTTGACCCCGTCGGATATAAGGAGTTTCTTGGGTTTAGCGGGTTATTATAGGAGATTTGTGGAAGGGTTTTCTTCTCTTGCTTCTCCTATGACTAAGTTGACTCAAAAGAAGGCTAAATTTGTGTGGTCGGATGAGTGTGAGGAAAGCTTCCAAACTTTGAAAGAAAGGCTTATGTCCGCTCCTATTTTGTCACTTCCGGATGGGTTAGAAGGTTTTGTTGTTTATTGTGATGCTTCCTGTATTGGTTTGGGTTGTGTGTTGATGCAAAGTGGTAAGGTTATAGCCTATGCTTCTAGGCAACTTAAGGTTCATGAAAAAAATTACCCAACCCATGATCTTGAATTGGCCGCCGTGGTTTTTGCTTTAAAGATTTGGTGTCATTATTTGTATGGGGTGCATGTTGATATCTTCACCGACCATAAGAATCTCCAATATGTGTTCACGCAAAAAGATCTTAACTTGAGACAAAGGAGGTGGTTAGAATTCCTTAAGGATTATGATATGAGTGTTCACTATCATCCGGGGAAAGCTAATGTGGTGGCGGATGCATTGAGTAGAGTGTCCATGGGTAGCTTGGCTCATGTGGAGGAAGGTAGTAAAGAGTTGGCTAAGGAGGTCCATCGGTTGGCCAAATTGGGAGTTAGGTTAGAAGGGGTGGATAGTGGAGGAGTAGTTGTTGTTGATGGTTCAGGGTCTTCCTTGGTTGATGAGGTGATAGTCAAGCAAGATCTTGATCCTTCTTTGGTAGAATTAAAGGCTTCGGTGAGTAGTGGTAAGGTGGAGGTTTTCTCCCAAGGGGGAGATGGTGCCCTTAGGTACCAAGGTAGATTATGTGTTCTTTGTGTGGATGGTGTGAGGGAAAGAATCCTTGATGAGGCTCATAATTCTTTTTATTCTATTCATCCGGGGTCAACAAAGATGTATAGAGACTTGCGGGATATGTATTGGTGGGGCGGTATGAAGAAGGACATTGCAAAATTTGTTTTGGGTTGCCATAGTTGTCAACAAGTCAAGGCCGAGCATCAAAGGCCGGGTGGCCTAACTCATGACATTGAGATACCTACTTGGAAGTGGGAAGAAATCAACATAGATTTTTTAGTAGGCTTACCCAAGGCTAGAAGAGGCTTTGATTCGGTTTGGGTGGTGGTTGATTGGATGACAAAGTCGGCTCATTTTCTACCGATTAAAACTACTTACGGGGCTGAAGAGTATGCCAAGTTGTACATTCATGAATTGGTAAGGTTGCATGGGATTCCTTTGTCTATCATCTCGAATCGTGGTGCCCAATTCACTTCTCACTTTTGGAAGTCATTCCAAAGGGGTCTTGGTACAAAGGTAAAGCTTAGCTCAGCCTTCCACCCTCAAACGGATGGCCAAGCCGAAAGAACAATTCAAACCTTGGAGGATATGCTTAGAGCTTGTGTATTGGAGTTGAAAGGTAGTTGGGATGATCATCTTCCTTTGATTGAATTTGCATACAACAATAGTTATCATTCTAGTATCGGTATGGCTCCTTTTGAGGCACTTTATGGTAGACGGTGTAGGTCACCGGTTGGGTGGTTTGAAGTTGGAGAGGTGGCCTTGTTGGGTCCGGATCTGGTCATGGATGCTCTTGAGAAGGTAAGGATGATTAGGGAGAGGTTGAAAACAACCCAAAGTCGTCAAAAGTCTTATGCCGATGTGAGGAGACGGGATCTTGAATTCAAAGTGGGTGATTGGGTTTATTTGAAAGTTTCTCCAATGAAAGGTGTGGTTCGTTTTGGTAAGAAGGGGAAATTAAGTCCTAGGTATGTCGGTCCTTATGAGATAATAAGAAGGGTTGGTAAAGTAGCCTATGAGTTGGGGTTGCCCAAGGAGATGGAATTATTTCATCCGGTATTCCATGTATCGATGTTGAGGAAATGTGTTGGTGATCCTAACGCTATTGTACCTCTTGAGGTTGTGGGTGTTGTAGAAGATAATTTGACGTATGAAGAAGTCCCGGTTCAGATCTTAGATAGACAAGTTAAAAGGTTGAGGAACAAAGAAGTGGCGTCCGTTAAGGTGCTTTGGAGAAATCAACAAGTGGAGAGTGCTACTTGGGAGGCCGAAGCGGACATGCCTACATTATCCTTATCTATTCAACTTCACTCAAGCCTAAGGTATTAAATCAAGTCCTTTGTACTCCATTGAGTCTAACATTTCAGCCCCCGAATCATTAATGTGCATATATGTTTAAATTGACGAGTTATGGATGCTTTACACTAAGTTTTGAAATCTTGAAGTGATGTTTAAATAGAATTTTTGCATTCATGTTGGGGCTGATATGTTCTTACTAAGTCTTGCCTTGTACGTCTCTTCCACATTCGGGGACGAATGTTCCCAAGGGGGAGATATTGAAATGACCCAAAAAGTTCTTAAAAATGTGCTTCGGAAGTTACCGGAAACTTGTTTAGCTATATATGAAAAAAAAATCCGTTTCATTTTTCGAAAATCCGACTTCATATTCTTGTTTAGTGGGTCAAATTGAGTGGGGAATGGGTCTAACCCAAATTTTAGAGCAACCGTATCAAAATCTGAAATTTCCAAGTGAAGCCTTTTTCGAGGGTCTACTTTGGAGGATCATATCTCCTAGCACTCAAATTCTTGGGTAGCCAATAACATATCCATGGAAAGCCCTTTGAGTTAGCTACCTAACGCACTTCATTTCACCTCATTCGGAGTTCGGACGAAGAAGTTATACCCATTTTCATAAAATCTGTCCGGCAGGAAAGGCAATTTCCAGTGAGCGTTTTTACTGTTCACCCGCCTCATCTTTTTTTCTAAGTGTTGGACCATTTTTCCAAAGGGCATATGTTATTTCCTATATACCATTAGTATAATTCCCATCTCTAAAACATTTCCCAAAACACCTCTCCCATACTTAGACACATTTTCTCTCAAGTTCTCTCAAGAACCCTAATCCAAAACCTTCCTCAAGATTGAAGAGACTCTTGCTCCAAGTTCCAAGCTTCCATTGAAGACACTCTCAAGACCTTCATAAAAACTCAAGGTATGTGGTGTTGAACTCATGGGTCCTTCCACCCATAGTGCCTAGACTCTATTCTACTCACTAATTCATGGTTTAAGTTAAGATTCATAAATTAGTCTTGTTCTTTGTAATAATTTCCTGCACATTGAATTTTAAACATGAAAAGTGATTGTTTTGAGCATGTTGTGACTCTAGAACTTGAACCTAAATTTGGAATGGATGTAGAGATTTTCATGTGGTATTGTGGGTGTTAAAAAGGTGTTGTTGTAGGTTGTTCACTGGTTTAGCTGCATAATTACTACCCTATTTTCCATGCTCTTTGATTCCATTACATGCCTTCAAGGTGTTTGACAAAATGTCCAACTATGGAGAATTGATGAATCGATGCTTTAAAGCTTGAGTTATGAGATGTATGGAAATCCAGAGATGTGTTGATGACAAACTAACCTTGTGTATCTGTTCATTCCATACGTGAGATTGCATTAGAGCCTAATGGGAATTTCCTATATAAAATGTTGCATGACCATGCCCGGTCCGGGGGAAAAGAACTGGACAACCACGTGAGAGGTTTATATCTCACCACCTAGGATGCTTGGGGTGTGACCAACATCAACCATGTGAGAGGTTTATATCTCACCACGTAGGATGCTTGGGGTGTGACCAACATAAACCATGTGAGGGGTTTATACCTTGCCACCAGGGTGTCCGGGTGTGAACGGCATCCCCCATCCTAAGTTGGGGTTATAGATTGGTTGGATCATGCATACACATATGATATCCACTATTAGTATAGATTTACTTAAACATGTTTTGACTTTACTTTGATCATGCATCCTCATATTGTTATTCATAATGCCTATGAAACTATTTCTTGTATTTCGATTGTGTTCTTGTCTATTGTTGTGTTGCACCCCACATACTTAGTACATTCCAAGTACTAACGCATATTTTGCCTACATGATGTCACCATGTAGGGACCGGAGCTACTCTTGATCCTTCTCTCCATTCACGTGGCTAGTACGGTGCTTATCCGAGTTGTTGGTGAGTCCTCAATGATTCGAGGGCTATGTTATATTTCCTACTCCTATGTTTTGAGACTTTAGCTTGCGATTGTATTTTGACTATGAGGGGAGCCGGTAGTATGTCATGGCCCCGTCCTATCTATGTATGTAGAGGTGTGCGTTGGACAAGTTTATTTGTAAATGAGCTTGACTCTAGTTCTATGATGTCATTTTGAAATGGTTTGCCCTTAGTCCCTATTTCCCGTTAAATAAATGTTGAATATACTTCCGCGACTGATGAAGTGTGATGACAAGTTTGAGAGGCTTGTTTGGGGTTCCTTCGGGTTCCTCATTCGCCATGTCACGTCTAGGCCCTAGGCTTGGGTCGTGACATATGGTGTCTATTGAAAGGTTAACTCTTATATACACCCTTACATCTTATTATGCATGCAAAGTGTATGATTAGCAAGGTATTAATATGTGTTGTATAAAGGTGTTTATGTGAAAGGCTTTCTCATAAATGTACACACACACAAATGAATAAGGTTATGATAATCTAGTGAAAGTGAGTCTCTTGAAAGGTTTCGTCAATTGTACTCTAAACTAGACTATGTTATGAATATGGTATGACTATTTGAAAGGTCATTCTCACATAATGTAGGTTCTATGATGAAAGGTCATTCTCATCTTAGAAACCTTTGAGCTATATGATATGAGGGATTAAGTCGCTAAAGCCTATTTTATGAACTAATGTTAAATAAAGGCTTAAAGATGTTTCAAAAGGGAGTTGGATCTTAGCACCGAGTGAACATGAAAAATGAGACTGGGGGCTTCACGTTTAGCAAGTCCGGCTTCCCACAAAGAGAACGTTCACGTTTAGCCAGTCCGAGTTCCCAGCATAGATGTTGTCTCATGAGATGGAAACCTCCACGCTTAGTAATTCAAGGTTTTCTAGTAGCAATCTCCTTGTTCCATAACTACGTGCCCCCGTAGGTATTAGCTTAGTGGATCCACTAGATAGCTATTATGTATGTAGGTCCTCCTTTGGCAAGTAATACCCACTCTTTTTGGTGTGGGAGTAGAACACCGCATTCCGTGTAGCTCACATGGTCTATGTCGGTTATGGCAATGTCTCCCGAAAGTTAATAAATGAACTAAGATAAGAATACAAACTCTAGTCATGATTTCTTGAAGAGTTACTTAGTGTAGCTAGGACTATGGACCCTACTTATGCATTGCACAAGTGGACTCTAAGAGAGGTTATAATTAGCCTCTTTATGTAAAGAAGACTATGGTCTATGTTTGTTAATATGAAAGCATGTTAAGGTTGACATTACTTATGTCAGGACATGAAGTATGTTTATGCATGTGAATTACACTTATGACTTCTTAATGGGTTTGCTTAGTATATATGGGGGTATGCGACTCCGTGTGTACATTGCACAAGTGTGCTTGGGAAGGGGTTGTGAGGGTGGTTTACCTGTGATATGAACTAAATAGGTTATGACTAATGATGTAGTAAAGGAATGAGTCCTTATATAATGTTATGAAGTAGGTTGGTCTTATGTATAATGCTAAATGAAGATGTTATGACTTGTTGAATATGATGTGCCTAGTCTATGGTGGCTCCCTAGGAACACTTGGTAGGAGTATTATTATGGGATGCTACTTGCACATTGCACTAGTGTGACTTGGGGGTTGTACTAGGTGATGGTTCCTATGTGAAGACTATGTCTTATGGTGTGCTTATGACTCTATGAATATATGTGGTTGGATTGATGAAGGCTATATGTAAGTTCACCTTTGGTAACCTTAAAGTGATACATTGCACCAAGTATTCCCTAAGAGCTGCTTGAGGAAAGGAGTTAAGATAAAGAGGAAGGTAATGTATTTGTATGCATTGAATGTGCCTAAAATGTTATAAGTGGTTCTATGTGCTATTATGAATGGTTTCCATGTGTATGATGATGTATGTGGTCTATATTGTGCTTAATGTACTAAATGTTCTTGAAGTTTCTCTAAAAAAGCATGATGCATAGTTTCCAACTAAATGTCCTTTTAAAAGCATGTTTTGCATGGTTATCATACTTAGTGCATTCTTGTACTAAGACCATTCTTCTTCATCTTTTACACCAAGTGTAGGTTGTGGTGGCTAAAGGGCATTTCCTATAAGTGATGAGCTTGACTTACTATTCCCAAGTTCGGGTGTGTCCTTAAAGATTCAAGGACCTTTATGTTAAAGAGTTTCCTTAAGTTCTATGTACTAGATAGTAGTTTCTTTTGTATTGTAAGGGCAGTGTACCTCTTGTGTTGTAGTCATGTTTTAAGATGGCTACCTTGAGACGTAGTACTCCAATTTTTGTATTAAAGGTTTAATGAGGTGACTTTTATATCTTGTGTTATATTATGAATTTTTTTCAAATTTTTCGTTATTTTTCTATGATAAATGCTATGACGAATGCCAAGGGCTTGTATAAGACCTCCGAGAGGTCGAATACGCCGGTAACGACTAGGGGTACTCTTGGATCGTTACATCTACGAGGGGTTGCCTATTGTTCAGTCCCTAGATAACCTAATGGGTTGTATGGATCCTTTGATTTCTGACACTACCCCGAGGTGCATCGGGGTAGCGATTCCTATTGAGAAGAGGGACATCAACATCAGCACCATAATGCCATCCAGAACGAGTCCATTTTACTCCATCCTAAAGAAGCTTGTCTCTGTTCTATCATGTCCATGAGGCGCATAGACCTAGGACTGTTGATTTCACAAGAGATGGCCATGAGAGACAAACATAAACTGACTTCTCTGCTATTCCCAGTCCTGATACTTGTAACAACCTAAAAATGAAATAGGAGGAACTAGAGCTTCTCATGTATTTTGGAAGTTGGTAATTTGTGCAAAGGAAGAGTTTTGGCTTTTAAGGTTTAGTTTGAAGAGTTTTGAGGTCGAACGTCAAGGGACGACCATGACGTTCGGAGACTAGTCTTTTGAGCTAATGTGTTTTAGTGGTGTAATGCTTCCCTAGTCTTGTTTGAAAGGGGTTTAAGGAGTCAACGTCAAGGCACATGTTAGACTCCATGCTATAAGACCTACTCTAGGTTGGTTGAGGGTGCTAGACAAGGAGCCAAGCTAAAAAGGGGCAAGCCTTAACCAAAAACCAAATTTGTCCCAAGTTGGCTACTCACTACCCTAAATACCACGGGCGCCACCACGACCAGTGGTTACCTAGACTGTCTGTATACTTGGACGTGCAAAACACTTTATCTCAAGGGAGGCAAGGTAACTTTTCCTAGGTGTTGCCTCATCTTCATGAGCTCCACCACGACTCGTGTTGTGCACGGATCGTGGGAGCCTCTGTGAAGATGCCTTGGGCCCTTGAGGGCTTGACATGGTGGAGAGGCCCACTGGTCAAGGGACCACGGGCACCACCACGAGCCGTGGTGCCCTTCACGACCCGTCTAAGTAGGCATGGTCCCTGACGGGGCTGCCTCATTTAGGGGATTTTGGGTAATTTCTTTTAAATGTTTTAATGTGTGGGGTTGATTTTAAAAGGTTTATATGATAAATATAAAATGTTTTAAGTCTTAAAACCCTCCTTTAACTCATTATTCTCAAATACACAAATTAAAACTTCCAAAGTTCTTCTCTCTCAGTATTTCTCTCTCAACTCAAGAAAGAAGAAGAAGTGGGAACTAGGGTTTGGATTCAAAGCTTTCTTCAACAAATTTCTTTGGGAATTCACCAACTAAGGTATGATGGCTCTTTATCTAGGGCTAGTTTTTGCCCTAGAGCTAAATCTCAAAATGGTTTTCAAGGATTTCAAAATTTATGAAAAACCCCAATTCTTCCTCAAATTCATGGGTTATTGCATTAAATGGTTTCAAACGATTTATTATGATTATAGTATGGTTTAGTTGATGTTTTTAGGTGAAAAACTCAATGAACCCATGATTTCCCTAAATTCCCAAATTTTTCTTATGAAGTGGGTTTGGTAATTATGATTGTATATTGATGGAATTGTGTTTAGATTGATTTGTATTATTGATTCTTATTGTTATCTATATCTACTGTTTGTGGATTGTTGGTGTATGGATGAGTAAAGAATTATAGCCTTGTAGACAAGTCATGGGTAAATTCTCTTGTGATGTTAGAATTGTTTGGAATCGGATAATGGTGATTATGGCTTTGGAGAATGGTAAGTTGACCTACTTTCATGCTATATTGAAATTGTTCTTGTTTGGATTGATCCACTTATGGTGGAGGTGTTTACTTATTGAATGTGTATTGATTATGGCCTTTAAGGCATTAGATAGTGAATTGAAGTATTGTCTTAAGGTGTGTCTACATGTGTGTGCAATATGAGGGTTATGTACGTGGTGTTCAAGAATAGTATGATGGTATATTATACAATGTGTATTTATTGTAATTGAAAGTATGTTCTCTCTTAATGTTTATATATGATGATGATGGGCTATGAAAGGTCTCTGTATGGTAACGGTGTCTCTCGAATTGGTAGACCTAGATTGTTAACCTCTCTTTCAATGAATGAATGAATATCTAGGATCGGTAGACCCAAAGTTGTTGCCCTTTTATAAATGACTAATGAGGTATTCTAGACTATGAGTTGAATTGGTTAGACCTAAGTAGGGTGCCCTTTCATTGTGAGTCTAGACCCCTAAGTGAATGTTAACCTTTAAGCGGTAGACCTTATGATGGTGTCTCTTTCTTGTGTGAAATGATAAACTTGGAGTTGGTGAGCCAAAACGGTAGAAACCCTCTCTAAGAAAGTCAATGAGCTATCATTTATGAACCTTGATCGGTAGATCCTTATGGTACCCTTCTTGGTAGAGTATTATCGGTCGGTAGGCCTAATCATGGCGCCCTCTCTAGTACTCATATGTAAATGAAATTACTCTATCGGAACTAAGGCTAAGCACCGAGTAGATATGGATAAGATGGTAGCTCTTCCCGAGTATGAGGCAAGAGTACAATGAACGTCTTTGGATATCCCCTAAACCATGTTCCTACATGGGATGTGTATTAGTTCTACCCTTGGCAAGTAGAACACCTTCCATGGTGTGAGGTCTTATGACACCGGATTCCATGCCTAGCTAGTATGGTTTATGTCGGTTAATGCCTATTCCCTTCATGCGGGATGTGCACTCTAGTTACTTGATAGGTTCTATAACGTGTAGGTAGTAGTATGTGATGCTATCCACACATGGCACAAGTAGGCCTTGAAGGTACTAATGTGAGTTCCCTAAGTCTTTAATGACTATTATGTGAAGTCCCCTATATGCATGAATGTCTCCTTAAATGTCTCTACTAATGAATGTTGACTTATTGGTTTATGTTGAAAGGGAAAGGTCCTTATCTTTGGTAGGCTTGAGGAACACTTAGGTGTGGCATGAAGAGGTAGTATGGGCTGCCCCTCCATGTCTTACTTAGGTGGGTCTTTGGGTAACTTTAGGTGGAGGGTCTAAAATGATGAAATGGTCTATTTGACAAATGTGCATATGTGTTGAAAATTGGTAACAGTTGAGCATGCCTATAATATAGATATTGTCTTATATGTGGATGTTGACTTGTAATGTGTCTCTTATACATGTGGTTTATGGATATGTATCAAAAAATGGCGTAAAAGCTTATTCCTTAAATAAATGTCCCTTTTTGCATGTTTTTGCATAGTTATCATACTTAGTACTTAATTGTGCTAACCCCATTCTTTTCCATGATTTACTACAAGTGTAGGTGTTGGCAAGTGAGGTGCTTTGCATAGTGAAGATTAGGATTAGCGTTTCTCTCAAGACTTTGTGGTATGTCCTCATATGTCGATGGCACGGATTCTATGTTCTAGTTTCTTTTTTAAGAATTTGTAATAGACTTGTAGTATTCTTCTTTATTGTAAAGGGCCTTGTCCCTAGTATGTTTCTTTGTGACTTGGGTCTAAGACGTGAGACTAGTATTCCGCTTGTGTATAAAGACTTCTTTAAAATGTGGTTGACTTCCAAGTCTTATGGGTTTGTTTTAAAAAAAGGTTTTAATTCTTCACTATTTTATTGCCTATGTGATGAATGAACGCTAAAGGCTTGTATAAGACCGCTTCGAGGTCGAATACGCCATGTTGCGACTCAGGGGTGCTCTCGGGTCATGACATCACTAAGTTGTGTCGGCGTGCTAGAGTACCTCGAGACACTGATAGGGATATTGAGGTAACCCCTTCATCCTCCACTGACATATGGCGTAATGAGGCCGAGTTCATACGAAAGGAGGCTGACAGTAAGAAAGCAGTTCCGACAAATATTTCTCCGGATGTTGATGTTGACTCATTACTTGCAGAGGCATCTTTGCCTACTTTGGCCTCTAGGCTTTTAGGTACATCCGCTCATTCCTTATCTTCACAGGCCCCAGGTGCTTCCTCCTCCTGCCAACCTGTCACGATTACTCAATCCATGATGTTGAAGATGGGGCATTTGGCCCAATCAACTAATACACGGGCAACTCGACTTGAGAGATCCATTCCAGGGTTGATCGAAAGTGCCATACATGTTGTACGCATCCCCCTTCAGACTTCTATTGATGCGTTGACTGTGAGAGTCACAGTTTGTGATAGCAGACAGGGAGAATCCTCCGTGGTAACTATTTTAAAAGGTGAAGTAGCAAATCTAAGGAAGGATGTAGACTTTCTAAAGTCTACCGACTTCAGTTCATTAATTAGAAAGGTAGACGACTTAGATGCTCCTAAGATTTCGGTCACTACTAGAGATGTACACAAAGATGCGATAGCAGATGAGATGTCAGATGCAAAGACCGACTAAGAGCAGATAGTGGTACATGATGATGAAAGGATAGAGAGCCGAGAGGAGAGCATATTTAGAGATTTTCCAGATCTTGTGAAGACGGTTGTGCAGCCGGTGATCCATACATCACCGACTGAGACATCCACATCAGCTCCTACTGGATCTGGCACTGCTATTCCTTCTGAGGTTACCCCGGGCACTGAGCCCAGACAGATGGAGAGACTGCATAGACATGATCCTTTCTTTAACTCCCTCTTTGTCTTACTTACTTTCACTTTTGGATACTTTATTTCATTTGCATTTGAGGAAAAATACTTTTTTAATTGTGGTGGGGTGAAGGGTTACCTTTTGTGTGCTATTTTTTACTCGTGTTTCTTTTATATATTTGGGTTGTTCTGTTTAAAAATTGTGTTTTATACATTGTTTTATGGAGGTTTGAGGTTGTAGCTACGTGTTTTAAATTGCAAAATGATTTTGACCCTTTAGAAAAAAAAATTCCACCCATTCTTTGTTGAATGTGGTTGTTCCTTCGCAAATTTGAGTAGTTGGTTCCGATCAATACCGATGACTTGGATAGTGCTTATAATCGTACAAACATGAATGTGCGACTACAATGAGGCCAAATGAAGTTGCCTAGACAATATGTGAACTCTTCGTATCTTGTTGTGACTAGCCAATGATCAAATCGAGCCTCTTGTGATGATAGTTGCACACTAGAAAAAGGGTGGAGTCTTGTTATACTTATAGTGTCAATGCCTAGTGTGATGAGCTCTACCTGTTAACTATGCATGATGTATCCTAGAAGTTTCCCCCTTGGTCCGGACAACTAAGTGATGCTATCTCTTGATATGATCTTTGGAAAATTCTAAGAGTGTGAGCCAATTTGACATATACTTCTTGTGTGGCCTACCTTGTAAGTGTGTGAACCGCTTTTGAAAACCCCTTGAGACTTACCTTTCCTTGGAAGAAACTTGATGAAAACAATGACCTTTCTTTATCCATCACCCATAAACCTCATGAAGTTGTGGTTAATTGAATAGCCAACTTAGGCGAAAAGCCTAAGTTTTGTGTGTGGTGAAAAGATAAGAGCAAGTCAAGAAGTGTAAGGAAAGACTCCTAAACCCACGGTGTTGAGAAAAATGGAACATATACATAAAAAAAATATAAATAAAAAAGAAGAGAGAAAAAGAAAGAGAATGAAAAAGAAAGTTGTGAAATAAAGTACAAAAGAAATGGGTTTTCCAAACAATTCATGGAAAGTGAATAATAGGATGACTTATGAGCACTAAATAAAATGATGCAAGAAGAGAAAAGGAAGTGTTGTGAGTACCACATTTGATAAGGATGACAGCCACTGAGCCTAAATAACCATACCTTTGCACTCAGCCCCATTAAAAGCCTTGAAAAGACCTTTTTGATCTTGAGTGAGTTGAAGTAAGTGTTGATTGGAAAATACGGGCAAACCTATGGGTGAAATTATGCATTGTGTTCTTCTTTGTGAGTGTGAGCGTTGCATCTCATTTTGAAGCTTTAAACTATGAACAATATTGTCACGACCCAAGCCTAGGGCCTAGACGTGACATGGCGAATGATGAACCCGAAGGAACCCCAAACAAGCCTCTCAAACTTGTCATCACACTTCATCGGTCGCGGAAGTACATTCAACATTAATTAACGGGAAATAAGGACTAAGGGCAAACCATTTCAAAATGACATAATAGAACAAGAGTCAAGCTCATTTACAAAATACTTGTCCAACGCACACCTCTACATACATAGATAGGACGGGGCCATGACATACTACCGGCTCCCCTCATAATCAAAATACAATTGCAAGCTAAAGTCTCAAAACATAGGAGTAGGAAACATAACATAGCCCTCGAATCATTGAGGACTCACCAACAACTCGGATAAGCACCGTACTAGCCACGTGAATGGAGAGAAGGATCAAGAGTAGCTCCAGTCCCTACATGGTGACATCATGTAGGCAAAATATGCGTTACTACTTGGAATGTACTAAGTATGCGGGGTGCAACACAACAATAGACAAGGAAACAATCGAAATACAAGAAATAGTTTCATAGGCATTATGAATAACAATATGAGGATGCATGATCAAAGTGAAGTCAAAACATGTTTAAGTAAATCTATACTAATAGTAGATATCATATGTGTATGCATGATCCAACCAATCTATAACCCCAACTTAGGATGGGGGATGCCGTTCACACCCGGACACCCTGGTGGCAAGGTATAAACCCCTCACATGGTTGATGTTGGTCACACCCCAAGCATCCTAGGTGGTGAGATATAAACCTCTCACATGGTTGATGTTGGTCACACCCCAAGCATCCTAGGTGGTGAGATATAAACCTCTCACATGGTTGTCCGGTTCTTTTCCCCCGGACCGGGCATGGTCTTGCAACATTTTATATAGGAAATTCCCATTAAGCTCTAATGCAATCTCACGTATGGAATGAACATATACACAAGCTTAGTTTGTCATCAACACATCTCTGGATTTCCATACATCTCATAACTCAAGCTTTAAAGCATCGATTCATCAATTCTCCATAGTTGGACATTTTGTCAAACACCTTGAAGGCATGTAATGGAATCAAAGAGCATGGAAAATAGGGTAGTAATTATGCAGCCAAACCAGTGAACAACTTACAACAACACCTTTTTAACACCCACAATACCACATGAAAATCTCCACATCCATTCCAAATTTAGGTTCAAGTTCTAGAGTCACAACATGCTCAAAACAATCACTTTTCATGTTTAAAATTCAATGTGCAGGAAATTATTACAAAGAACAAGACTAATTTATGAATCTTAACTTAAACCATGAATTAGTGAGTAGAATAGAGTCTAGGCACTATGGGTGGAAGGACCCATGATTTCAACACCACATACCTTGAGTTTTTATGAAGGTCTTGAGAGTGTCTTCAATGGAAGCTTGGAACTTGGAGCAAGAGTCTCTTCAATCTTGAGGAAGGTTTTTGGATTAGGGTTCTTGAGAGAACTTGAGAGAAAATGTTTTTAAGTATGGGAGAGGTGTTTTGGGAAATGTTTTAGAGATGGGAATTGAACTAATGGTATATAGGAAATAACATATGCCCTTTGGAAAAATGGTCCAACACTTAGAAAAAAAAATGAGGCGGGTGAACAGTAAAAACGCTCACTGGAAATTGCCTTTCCTGCCGGACATATTTTACGAAAATGGGCATAACTTCTTCGTCCGAACTCCGAATGAGGTGAAACGAAGTGCGATAGGTAGCTAACTCAAAGGGCTTTCCATGGATATGTTATTGGCCACCCAATAATTTGTGTGCTAGGAGATATGACACTCCAAAGTAGACCCTCGAAAAAGGCTTCACTTGGAAATTTCGGATTTTGATACGGTTACTCTAAAATTTGGGTTAGACCCATTTCCCACTCAATTTGACCCCCTAAACAAGAATGTGAAGTTGGACTTTCGAAAAACGAAACGGATTTTTTTTTATATAGCTAAACAAGTTTCCGGTAACTTCCGAAGCACATTTTTAAGAACTTTTTGGGTCATTTCAAATATAGTCGAGCTTGAACTTGCATTTGTAACAAATATTGTGTGTTCGAGATTCTTTGATAATGGTATGTCACAACTTGAAACTTTTAGTGCACATTTGATCCTTGCATGAGTAAGTTAAGTCTTGTTGTGTACATTTATGATTGATTCTTGTATAGCACTGTTTGAGACACCCTTTTTGAACAGCTGAACTGAAGTATGCTTGACAACGAACAAAAGTTTAAGTTGGGGGTGTTGATGAGTCCACAAATTGGACTCATTTAGGGCTGTATTTTGATAAAATTAATGTCCTAAAATGCATATTTTGTCTCAATATCTGATGAAAACCCTTAAGTTTCAGGTATTTGGAGTTGGAAGGAAAGCATGGACACTACTTAGCAAAAAGGAACACAGGCAGCTGAAAGAACTAAGAAATGAAAATCTGAGAATCACCGAACCTGTTTGGTGAGTCACCAAAAGGTCTTATCCTTGTCTTTTGTTCCAGTGTGCTGAGCCTCGAAAGAAAGAATCAAATCGGCGGTGAAAAGGAGTAGTTGATGTGTCGCCAAGCAGTTCCGTGAAGCAGTACTATGGTACCCAATGATCCAAAACACGTTGATGTTGAAGGATAGGGCAAGACAACGATTAAACCTACCAAAGGGCGGATCGTCGAGTTGACCGGCGATCTAAGCTAACGACGCTGAATGATCCGTTGCAGCACAGATTTTTGAAAACTATAAATACTCGTTGAGATTTGTAGCTTAATATCATATTTTTAATATAGAATTTTTAACATAGAATTTTGAGTTCTAAGTTTGGTGAGGGTTTTGAAGAACTTGAAGATTCAAAGGGTTTCAACTCCAAGATTTTGGACTTGGGTCTTGTGGATTGTTCACTGTTTGCTTATTTTGACACTTAAATCATCATACCCATTTGAATGCAAACTCATATTGGTATAAATTTCTATCTCTTTTACATGTCTAGCTAAAACACCAATTCTTGGGGTGTGATTTTGTGAATATGCGTTAGATTATATGTTCGGTCTTGCTTGTTGATGATTTATTTATTGTTTAGATGTGATTTCGTTTAGTAGTTGTGGTGGATCTTAATGAAATTGTAGTTGTAAATACGATTTAACCTTTGTGTTTTCGGCTTGCTCGAGAGAGAGGTCGTATAACTAATACTACTAAATTAATGGACGGTGGGATTGGGTCGAAATGAGGTTCAACTCAAGAGAGTGATGAACCCTAGTCCTTCTCCCACACACTCATCTAGAGAGAGTGAGTGGCCTAAGGCGGAGGTTTTCTTCATGCGGAAACTCGGTGTTCAAGAAAAAACCAAGTTGATTCGGGGTAAGTTGCTGGAGAGAGAATTTATCCGGACTATAGTCTAGCTTAGTCACAAATATTCAACAGATTTATTATCAAAAGCATGTACCCAATAATTTAGTTATCCCGTATTTCTATCAAATCCCAAGAATCCCATTTCCTTGATTAGTACTCTTTGCCTTTTCTCTATTTTTGATAACTTGTTACAAACCCCCATTGATAATTGACGCTTGCGTCTCCCCTTAGATTTAACAAGTTTATATTCGACAACATTTTTAGCTATGACTAATTAGAACTTAATTTTATTTTTCTATTAATTCTCAAAACCACTCCCTTGGGACTCGACCCCAACCCTTGGTTGGGTTACTTTACCATTGTACGATCGTAGACACTTGCATTGGAAGTTGTGTCTTAATTATGCAAACATCATCCCTCCTAATTCAATTTCAAAACTAGTAATTCCCCAAAAGTTAGGGTTTTACTTAAATCTCATGGATTCCTTTCAAATTCATTTTTAATGATTGAATTATGTTTTATTAAAATTGATGATTATATATGGTTTTATGTCAAATTCCTCAAGAATCCATGAATTCCCCTATTTTCCCAATTTAGATCTCAAAATGTGGGTATTGATTAATGTAAGGAGAATATAATAGAATTATACATGTAGTAATTGAACTAGTTGAATAATGATTATATCCATGTCTAATGTACTGGATTCTAGATGTGTTGATTAAAAATGATCTATGATCCTTGAATGCAGATATATTAGAACTATCCCTAATTATGAGATTTATGTAAATTCTTTGTGAACACTTTCGGATTGAAGTGTCTATGATTATGATGAACTATGGTGTTGTTGAAAGACTATTCTCACATACACCCTTACACAGGACTATGAATGAAGTGTCCATGACCATGATAATGTTGTTGTGTTGACTGAAAGGTTATTCTCATGAACACATAATGAACATGATGTGAAAGGTTTTCTCACAATATAATGATTCTAAGATTGAACGACTATTCTCACTTATTGAATCTACATGTAGACATGGATGGTGAAAGATTATTCTCACGCCTAATCTAATGAGCTACCCTAATGAAACAAGTTATGACTTAATAAGTACTCCATGGGACTAATGCTTAGCACCGTGTGGATATTGAATATGAGGTAGAAGCTCTTCCGTCAGAAAGGCCGAGTTTCTAGAAACAATCTCATGAGATGGAAGCTCTTCTGTCAGAAAGGTTGGGTTTCTAGTATCAATATCCTTATTTCATAAACAATAAGCCCTCATAGGTCTTCAGTTAGTGGATCCACTTAAATTTAACAAACCAGGGTTTTACCTTATGCAAGTAGGACAACCCTTTTCGGTGTGGGTAACATTGGATTCCATATTTTGCTCACATAGTCTATGTCGGATAACACTTATTCTCCGCATGAACAAATATGAACAAGAACATGAATTATGGACTATGGTTACTGTAGAGACTTTACTTAGCATGTGTGGGATGGGTCTTATTCATGCTTTGCACAAGTATGCTTCGAGGGTACTTATGGTATGTTCTCTTATGTTATGATGATCTATATGCTGACTATGCTTATGACTTACAATTTTACACTAATTTTCAAGATGATCCTTAGACTTGATAAAGTGCATGTTTCAACTAAAGTGTCCCTTTTTGCATGATTTCAAGGTTTTTATGCATGACTATCATACTTAGTGTATTTTTCTACTAACCCATGTTTTTCCCACATTTTTCATAAGTATAGGGTCCGGTTCTGAAGGCGGTCATCATTCTGGCTAAAGCTTGGATTCAACTATTATCCTAGCTTGTGGTGAGTCATCATGATTCGAGGACGGATGTTTCACTTGTAGTTTCACTTCAATTATTTCCTTTTTGGACTATTTTGTATGGGCTATGTCCCTTTTTCATTTGAACTATTGTAATAGATGGGTATGTTGAGACTTAGAGTCTAGATTTCTGCTTTTGTCCTTTATGAAATTTTGGACTTGAAATGCATTTTTACTCTTTATTGTTCTATGCTTATGTTATGATATGCTAAATGGCTTACATGGTGACTTTTGGGGTTCTATGTGCCTTGTTATGGCTTACATGGTGCCTTTAGGGGTTTGCCTCGCACCCGGAAGCAACATTATTCTATTTGGGTCATTATAGATTGGACGACAAAATCAGCCCACTTCATTTTCGTCAAGGTTTCTTTTTCAGTGGAAAACGATGCCAAGTTGTATATAAGAGAGATAGTGAAGTTGCATGGGGTTCGCTTATCCATTATTTCCGATCGGGGTACTCAATTTACTTCACACTTTTGGAAGTCGTTCCAAAAAGGTCTTGGCACAAAGGTTAATCTTAGCTCAGCTTTCCATCCCCAAATAGCCAAGCGGAGCATACCATCCAAACATTAGAAGATATATTAGCGTCATGTGTTTTAGACTTCAATGGTAATTGGGATGACCACTTTTCTTTAATAGGGTTTGCCTACAATAATAGCTATAACTGAAGTATCGGTATGGCTCCTTTTAAAGCCTTGTATGGTAGCAGATGTAGGTCTCCGGTTGGTTGGTTCTGGGTAGGTCAAATATCTTTGATAGGTCCCGAACTAGTTTATGAAGCCATTGGGAATGTCCGGCTCATTATAGAGAGGTTGAGAACGGCTAAAAGTAGACAAAAGTCCTATGCCGATATGAGAAGAAGGGATCTAGAATTTAAAGTTAAGGATTGGGTCTATTTGAAAATCTTACCAATGAAGGGTGTGATGGGATTTGGCAAGAAAGGAAATCTTAGTCCCCGGTATGTAGGCCCATACCAAATTTTGAAACGTCTTGGGAAAGTTGCCTATGAGTTAGATTTGCCAAATTAGTTCGCTCCGGTGCATCTGGTGTTTTATGTCTACATCCTTAAAAGGTGTATTGGAGATCCTATACCCATTATACCCCTAGAAGGGTTGGGAGTTCACGAAAGTCTTTCATATGAAGAGGTTCCAATAGAGATCCTAGACGGGCAAGTTAAAAGGTTCAGAAATAAGGAAATAGTTTACGTGAAGGTTTTGTGGAGGAACCATCTAGTTCAGGGTGCTCTTGATAGGTCAAGGCCGATATAAAGTCCCGCGATCCTCACCTTTTTCCCTTTACTTCTATTCAAGCTTGAGGTAAGTAGTTCCTTTTGAGTTTTCTTATTTAGGGAGTCATGTGTGTTATATGTGTTTTTCTTCCATGATTTCCTTATATTATGCATGTTCTTGATAAAATTCAGGTATAATAAGAAAATGAGTTTTCATGATTGATTTTCCTCATAATGTTGTGCATTGAGTATGAGTTGCCTATTGACTTCATGAAATGAATTGATGAACATGCTTTAGTATGCTTTTGAGAGTAATTGCATATTGGTTCCATGTTATTATGTTGAGCATGCTTTTAGTTGGAGAGGGTAGTTCCTCTTATGAAGATGTGAAATGTTGAGTTTTCATGCATAATGGATTGTTAGATGTTGTTCCTACTTCTCTGTGTTGCATTGATTGTATTTTAGATGGATTTGAAGTTTCCTCCTTTGAATTGTGCATTATGTCATGTTGCATACATAAACGGCTGCTAGTCTTGAGTCTTTAGTTTCGTCAAGCGTCTAGATCATCATTCGAGGACGATTGTTCCTAAGAGGGATATATTGTAACACTTTGAAAACTAGTACGCTAAACTAGAGATTAACGTGAGGATTATAGTCATGAATGTACCTTCCAATACCTAAAACTATAGGATTCTGTGTTAGAACGTCAAGGTACGACCCCCAAGGACCAACAATGGGTCTTGAGGAGGACCCCAAAAATCTGCTTGGGCAGTGACCCACGGAGGTGACCTACGGCTCGTGGGTGAAGGGAGCCATAGGTCAAGCCCTAAAAACTAGGTCTCTAAACCCAGACCACCCTTCACCAGCACGGGCCATGGGTCCAACCACGGTCCGTGGATGAGGGCCGTGGGTGAGACTTGGAAACTACCTTTTGGCAATTAAGTGTAGGGACATTTTGGAGTTTTCTGATTTTAATTAATATTAAGTGACGTCGTTTTACACTAAAGTAGATCACATATATAAAGATTTTATGTCACAAAATTAGGTCATCCAAGCCATTATTTCTAAAATTCAAAGAGAACTCATCCTCTCCAAAAGTTATCTCTAAAACTTCAAGGAAGAAGAAGAAGGAACTTGGAGCAAGGGTTTGAAGTAGCAATGTTTTCTACTCAGTTCTTCGTAGATTCATAGCTAAGGTATGGTAGTCCTTCAACCATGAATAATCTTCACCCATGGAGTCCCTCCAAATTAAATTTCAAAACTAGTAATTCCCCAAAAGTTAGGGCTTGACTCAACTCTCATGGATTCCTTTCAAATTCATTTTTAATGATTGAATTATGTTTTATTTTTGATAAATTGATAATTTTGTATGGTTTTATGTTGAATTCCATAGGGATCCATGAATTCCTCTATTTTTCCAATTTGGATCTCAAAGTGTAGGTATTGATTGATGCAAGGAGAATATTATAGAATTATCCATGTAGTAATTTAAATACTTGAATTATGATTATATCCATGTCTAATGTTGCGAATTATAGATTTGTTGATTGAATATGATATATGATCCTTGAATGCAAAGATATGAGAACTGTGCATGATTATGAGATTTATGTAAATGCTTTCTGAACACTTTGGGAGTGAAGTGTCTATGATAATGATGTAACTATGGTGTTGTTGAAAGACTATACTCACATACACCCTTACACATTACTATGAATGATATATCCATGACCATGATAATGTTGTTGTGTTGATTGAAATTCTATTCTAATGAACACATAATGAATATGATATAAAAGGTTTTCTCATAATATGATGATTCTAAGGTTCAAAGGCTATACTCACCTATTGAATCTACATGTATACATTGACGGTGAAAGGTTATTCTCACGCATGACCCAATGAGCTACCCTAATGAAACATGTTATGACTTAATAAGTACTCTGTGGGACTATGCTTAGCACCGAGTGGATATTGAATATGAGATGGGAGCTCTTCAAAGGTTGGGTTTATAGAAGCAATCTCATGAAATGGAAGCTCTTCCTTCAGAAAGACTAGGTTTCTATTAACTATCTCCTTATCCCATAAACTATGTGCCATAATAGGTCTTTAGTTAGTGCATCCACCTAAAACTAACAAGCGATAGTCTTACCTTATGCAAGTAGGACAACCCTTTTCGGTGTGGGTAACACCAGATTCCATGTGTAGCTCACATGTTCTATGTCGGTTAAGACATATTCTCTACATGAACAAATATGAACAAGAACATGAATTATCAACTTTGGTTACTGAAGAAGTTTTACTTAGCATGGGTGGGAGTTATGGGGTCTTATTCATGCATTGCACAAGTATGGTTTGAGGGTACTTATGGTATGTTCTCTTATGTTATGATGATCTTTATGTTGACTATGCTTATGACTTATGATTTTACACTAATCTTCATGATGATCCTTAGAATTGATAAAGTGCATGTTTTCAACTAAAATGTCCTTTTTTGCATGATTTCAAGGTTTTTATGCACGACTATCATACTTAGTGCATTTTTGTACTAACCCGTGCTTTTCCTACATTTTTCACAAGAGTAGGGTCTGGTTCTCAAGGAGGTCATCATTATGGCTTCAGCTTGGATTCATCTATTCTCCTAGCTTATGGATAGTCCTCTTGATTAGAGAAAAGATGTTTCACTTCTATTATTTCCTTTTCGTACTATTTTGTATGAATTGTGTCCCTTTTTCATTTGAACTATTGTAATAGATGTCTATGTTGAGACTTAGAGTCTATACTTCCACTTTTGTCTTTTATGAAAATTTTGGACTTGAAATGTATTTTTAATCTTTATTGTTTTATGCTTATGTTATGATATGCTAAGGGGCTTACATAGTGCCTTACGGGTTCTATGTGCCTAGTTACATCTAGGGGGCACCCCTGGGTCGTGACTTTTGCACACCCCTTTCTACCTTTCAGCTCAAAGTCAAATTCTTTAAGGAGTAACACACATATGATTAGCCTTGGCTTAGCCTCTTTCTTAGCAATTAGGTATGTTAAAGTTGTGTGATCAGTGTGCACAACCACTTTGGTACCCAATTAATATGCTCCAAACTTCTTTAACCGATATACCACAACCAACAATTCTTGCTCAATTATGGTTTAATTCTTTTGAGCACAAATCAGAGTTTTGCTAGCATAGTAGATAGGATGAAAGAACTTGTTTTTTGCATTTCCTAAGAGCAGCTCCTAGAGCCAAATCACTACCATCACATATCATTTCAAATGGGAAATTCCAATCAAGTGCAATGTTTATCGAAGTAGAGATAGGTTTTTCCTTGAGTGTTTTGAAAGCCACCAAATAAAAAGTATCAAAAACAAATGTGCTCTCTTTGTCAAGAAATCTACCCAATGGAATGATAATCTTGGAGAAATCTTTAATGAACCTCCAATAGAACCTGACATGACCAATAAATCTACCCAATGGAATCAACAATTTATATCATAAGCTTTACTCTCAAAGCACTATTTCTCTTAATCATCATATAAGCTTCTCAAAGAAATGTATATCACAATCATCATATATGCTTCAATCTCAAGCAATTCTAATGTATCTCATCAATCCTACAAGAATACATCTAAACCCATAAATTCTCCTTTCATGGCATCAAACCCATTTACATAAATTCTTCTAGAGATGGGTTAGGCATGAGTACGAATAAATTAATCCTAAAACATGTAATCCTATCAATTCAATCATAAACAATCATAACCCAATCAATTGGATCAATATTCATCAAGGCCCAAAATATTAGAAGAAAACCCTAAATCAAATTTGGGAATTTCTACATTTCAATTGGGGAATCTTGGGACTCCATGGATCAAAAGCCATCTTACCCTGATATCAAAGCCCACAAATTCTTGAGGAATAGAGACTCAACCTTTCTCCTAGCTTGAACTCTTTCTTCTTCTTCATGTTCTACAAAGAGAAATATTCGAGAGAAAAACTTTGAGAGTTTTTTGGGTTTTGGAAATAATGACTTGAATGAGTGATTTTTGGGGTTAAAATCACTTATAAAGGGATCCTAGGATTGGGTAAACCGATATAGCATTAATTTAATTAAAACTGGAAAAGACCCATTTGCCCCTAAACTTATAGTGGACTGCCCACCTTCACGTGAGGCTCCATGACCCGTCAAGGACCACACAGACCATAGTGGTGTCCGTGGTCCTTGACCAGTGGCCTATATTTCCACCACTTTCTCTCTCGAACCTATTTTAAGACCACGATCTCTCCCATGGCCCGGGTGGCTTTCACGACCCATCTTGTAGCACCCCGGAAATTCTATGACTTAAGTTAGAGCCTCACCTTATGAATAATGACTTAAAAATAGCTAAAATGATATTTCTAAACCTAAATTAATGAAATTGACTTGGTTTGGAAGAGTAAAAGTCTAAACGTCAAGAAACGACCAAGACGTCCAGAAACTAGAGAAGAATGTGTTCTAGTGTGCCCTTAGGTTTTGGGCAGGTTTGGCAGTGTCGTATGATGGTATAATCTTTTAAAAAGGTTTAAATTAGGTAAATATATGTTTATAGGGTCAAAACGTTCAAATACGACACCCCGAGGCCACCCTAAGGGGTCCCGAGAAGGACTCCAACCTTGGCCAAGCAAGCTGCCAATGCAGCTTGCAAATTGAACTTGGTGGGAATGGATCCGCGTCGCGGACTAGCTCCCCCAAGGAGAAATAATCTAGTTTGTGATGCGGTCGTTTAGCGGACTCTACTGTTTCGAATATTAATTCCAAATATCTTCAAGGAACAGCTCCTCGTCGCGAACTTGTTCCGCAACGAAAATGCAGAAATTCAGAAATCTATTTTTACTTCATTAAAGAGTCCAACTAAGTGAGGGTTATTTAGGGTACTTTAGGGGACGTGTATATAATGATTTTTAAGTCAATTTACCTCACTTTTATTACTCAAACACAAAACCCCAAAGATTAAAACCTAAAGTTCCTCCTTCTCTCTATTGTCTCTCACTCTTCTCAAGAACTCCATTGAAGAAGATTGGAGCTTCAAGAAGAAGACCAACTCTCCAAGGTTTCAACTTGGATTTTCGTGGGTAATTCGTTAATAAGGTATGGTTGTGTATCACTCTTGGGATTCCTTTCCCCAAGATGCCCTTTCAAGATGAATTTCAAAATCTCCAATTTCTATGTTTCAATCCAAAAATCTGGGTCTTCTTTCTAAAGTGAAATTGATATTATAAACTAACTTTGATTGATGTTATATGCACAATTATGGATGAATTTATGATTGTATTGGTGGTTTCTTGATGAATTCCCCATGAGACCCATGTTTCTTCTTTTCCAAATTCTAACCCTAGTTTGTGTTGAATATTGATTGAAGGCTATGAATTGAATGTGATGTTATGTAATTCATGTTTGTATGTCAATTGCGTATATTGATGTTGATTATGTTATTACTTCATGAATTACCTTGTATTATGCATTGGTTATAAATTAATTGGTAATTGAAATATGGATGTCCCAAGAAGGGCAAGAAGGTATGAAAGTTTGTTCTTCTTTGAACTCAAGTATTAAACGTGAATTACTTAGATTGTAATGATGTTATACCTAATGTGTTGTGGTGTTGATGACTTAGTTTCCTCATCCTTAACCCTCTACACTCGAATTAGCTATGAAGTATGTATGTATGTTATGGGATGATTGCTATATGATTGAAAGGTAGTCCTCATAATTATAGTGTAATGTAAAGTGAAAGGTTTACTCTACTAAGTGTTTCTAAAGTGAAAGGATTGTTACTCACTTATGAACACACATGACCTATTATGGAAAGATGTCTACATAAGAGTCTAGTAAAGGCTAATGTGAACTTATGTGATGACTAAAGATGATTACAAAAGGGAATTAGATGCTTAGCACCAAAAGGGCATGTAAATGAGATGGGGGTCTCACATTTAGTATGTCCGGCTCCCCTTATGGGTTTTCTCATGTTTAGCAAGTACGGATTACCCACGGTGTGTGTTGTCTCATGACAAGGAAACCCTCACGTTTAGTAAGTTAGGGTTTCTAGAAGCAATCTCCTTGACCGTTAACTATGTGCTCACATAGGACTCTAGCTTAGTGGATCCACCTAGATAGCTATGTATGAATGGTTACACCTTAGGCAAGTGTTAACCATCTCTTTTCGGTGTGGGAGTAGAACACCAGATTCCATGTAGCTCTCATGCTCTATGTCGGTTATTGCAATATTTCCCTAATGTAAAAGTATATGAAGGTATGAAAGGTGTGAACTCTTACCGGGGCTTTCTTAAGGGTTTCTATATAGTGTAAGGGAGGGTATGGGAGTTCTCTTGCACATTGCACTTGTGGGATCCTAAGAGATGGTTGTAGTAGTGTTCTCTTATGATTATGATGATTATGACTTATGTATGTTGAAGCTATGTTATGTATGATCACTATGAATATGGTAAGTTATGATGAAATATGATCTTATGAATGTATGCATGGAGTAGGTTGCTTAATGTGATATTTGGCATTGAATAGGGTTATGGGGTTATATTCTTTGCATTGCACTAGTATTTCTTGGGTTGTCTACATGTTGGGATGACATTAGGTTGCTTTGGACTATGATGCTTACTTTGTGTGCATATTGTATTTACTTGGTAAAAATCATTTTTTGACTAATCCTTTTATGCATGTTTCAATGGTTTTTATGCATAGTAGCCATACTAAGTATTTGTGTTGTACTAACCCATATTTTCCCCCTTTTCCCAAACATTTAGGTTCGGGTCGTTGAGGATTCAAGCTTACTTCTCAAGACACTTGGAGTTGCTTCCCTAAGTTGGTGAGTCCTCAAGTCCGAGGACAAGACCCTATGATCTAGCTTCTAGTTCTTTGCCTATGTTGAGAGACATTGTTGTACTTTCCTATTTCAAGACTTCTTATTGATGTAAGGGCTAAGTCCCATTTTAGATACATCTATGTCTAAATGGTACATTTTGACGAAGTTAGATTCTGTTTTTCATATATGAAGTGAAGATGAACTTCCAAAGTAAAAGTTTTAAATTTTTTGTGATTTTATTCCATGATACATGTTATGATGAATGCTAAGGGCTTGTATAAGACCTTTTCGTGGTCGAATACGCCGATAACGACTAGGGGGTGCTCTCGGGTCGTTACAAACTTGGTATCAGAGCATAAGGTTGAGAATAATGTAGGATTGATGTCACAAGATACCACGTCGAGTAGAGTCTTGTTCATGGGTGTGAAGCGCACCACACTTATGCATGAGAGGCTACGAAATGCTTAGGAACTTTCACTCTTTTGTTATTCCATAGTCGTGCCTAAGAGTATTAACTTTATTTAGTCCTTTTCTTCTAATCCTTCTATTGTGCTTATAGGCAATGAATACAAGAAGGAACAATGCCAGGAGGGCCAGTGAGGAGAATGTGAATGAGTCGGTTCCCCCTCAAACTCCTCAAAACTCTCAAGTTCTTATTGAAGAAGGGGCTATGTCTAATGTTGAGATAAAGTCGGCTATTCATAATTTGACTCAAATGTTGGCCACTCAAGTTTCTAGGGATGCTAGGGTGCAAGGAACCCCAATGTTATCACTACTGCTTCTACGATAAGGGATTTCACAGGGATGAATCCCCCTACTTTCTTTGGCTCCAAAGTGGAAGAAGATCCACAAATGTTCGTTGATGAAGTGTTTAAGGTTCTAGAGGCTATGGGTGTGTCTTCTCAAGAAAAGGCGGAGTTAGCCGCCTATCAACTAAAAGATATGGCACAAGTGTGGTATGAATAATGGAAGGAGGGGAGACCTGTAACGACCCGAGTGCACCCCCTAGCCGTAACATGCGTATTCGACCTCTCGGAGGTCTTATACAAGCTTTAGCATTCAGTATCGCATAGATCATAAAAATGACTAAGAATTTAAAACTTTTATTCAATAAAACCATAAGACTTCAAGAGTCAACAGCATTTGAAAACATCAATACGCAAGAGGAATTACTAAGTCTCTTTAACCAATCTTAGACAAGAACGTAAAACGTAGTAAGGGACACGGCCCCTTTACAAATGAAATGAAACTTAAGTTTCTATTATAATGACTAAGAAACTTCTAAACATAGTCCTCGAATCTTGAGGACATACGAAAGACTTGGAAGAGTTAAGCAATCCAAACAACTCTGAAGCACAATCTCTTCCTAATTACCACAACCTACACTTGTAGTAATATAGAAGAAAGGGGTTAGTACATGCAAAACATGTACTAAGTACGAGGATATGCAAAACAAGCTAAGAGGGACATTTGTTTGGAAGATATGCTTTCATGCCATTTTGATAAAATCTCATGAACATCAACATAGTAGGCACCTTACAAGTCACAACCAACAATACAAAGTGATATGCTTCACAATACCTCATAAGCATACATAACCCATTTACCTTTACCTTCATGCCTTGGACCTCCACCTTAAGTAACCCTTAAGCAATACCTTTGTGCAATGTATGGGCAACATCCCATACCATCACCCACACAAAGGCACCACATTAAGGTCACACAAGGTGCACTTGCCATGCATACCTCAAACTTCACCAATTAATCACATAATGCATATAAGCACATAAGCCAACAAGTCACTTCCTAAAGCTAGAACACTCATCAAATGTCACCCCAAGACTCACCTAAGTAGGACATGGTGAGGCAGCCCATACTACCTCTCCATACCACACCCAAGTAATCCTTAAGGCTACACACGACAAGCTCCATTTACATCTCAACATAAATCATTGATTCCACTTAATGCATTTAGACAACTTCATTCACTAATGACATAAGATCATCACATACATTCAATTCAACATAAGCACTTACATTCAATTCATTATGACTCACTCTCACATTAGCTTGCTCAAAGACCAACGCTTTCATGAATTAGCCCAAAGAGACTCATTCATTCATTATCATTACTAAGACACACCAAGATCTCCCTTAAATGTCTACCTGTTCAATGTCTAGATGATGTCCCATTCCACCACCCATCCTAAATAGTACACCCTTAAGAGACCTTAGTTCATTAATTCATTAATGTAGGGGAAGAACCTTAACCGACATAGACCATGGAGGTTGACACGGAATCCCGGTAGTACCCTTACCGGATGAGGGATCCCCACTTACCTAAGGTAGGGTCATTCTTTTAGCCTTTACGTGATAGAGACCACTAGCTAGTCCTATGTGGGCACATAGTTAATGGATAGAAGGATTACTTCTAAGAACTCTCATCTCAACTCACGAATGAGCACCCACCTTAAGGGTTGCTACTAAATACTCACATCTTAACGAACGAAGGAGTATCCACCCATCTTTATATCCTTTCGGTGCTAGACATTACTCCCCCATAGTGTAGGACATTCATTTCATTCATTTATTTAGGGATAAGGATTGCTACTAAGTACTCTCATCTCAACTCACGAAGGAGTACCCATCCTAATCCAACATTAATTCATTTAGGGATAAGGATTGCTACTAAGTATTCACAGCTCATCTCACGAAGGAATACCCATCCTAGCCCAACATTTCTTCATTTAGGGATAAGGATTCCTACTAAGTACTCTCATCTCAACTCACGAAGGAGTACCCATCCTAGCCAAACATTCATTTATTCAGGGAAGCTCTTGGATTCAAATATGAGAAAACCTTTCATCTAGGAACCCCAATCATTCAAAGCAGTACTTTATGAGACTATCCTTACAATAGACCCAACTTTCATTCATTAGCATTAACTCCCACTCTTTTCATTCATTCTGACATTCCTCCATTCTTTTCATTCATTCTTCACTAGGTGTGAGAGTAGGTAAACATAGTATATTTTAACCTCACCTTCATTATAAGCCATTCAAAGAAGACAACAACCAAGCATAACACATAATGTCTCTACCCTAGGTCACCTTTCATGCTCTTAGACCATACACAAATTCACATCATATCACATTACCTCCACCTAATCAACATTACTCAAAACAACAATCATCCAACTTTGCCTACAAGGCCATGATCACAACATGCGTATAAAGTAAACACCTCTCCACTTTCAAAGGGATCAAACCTCATAATTCTAACATCTACAGCATATATATATATATATATATATATATATATATATATATATATATATATATATAATACTAGAGTCAATAATCTATTCACAGCTTCATCATTATCATAAACCTTAGGTCACAATTGCCCATTCAAGGCCAACATCCAATATAACATAATTGATCATCAATTCCTCATAATCCAATATAGAACAATACATAAATCAATAGCCTATACAATCTACACATTAATATCACATTATTAGCACATAATCAATAGACCCACTTTAGACCCAAAATTAGGATTTCAAGATATGCAAGGGTTCATGGAGTTTTTGATCTTAAAACCATCAATATTAACATAAATCATCATTTAAAATACTTTCATGCAAGAACCTAAGCTTAGTGTTGAAATTGAAGTTTTTAGTGTTTTTGAAAAACATTGAAATCACTTTGATTTGGCTTTTTGATTAAAAGGAGAATCAAAGATGAAAATCCCCATACCTTTGTGATTAATTTCCTTAGGATTTTGAAGGAGAAATCAGTAGGAACTCATCCCCTAGCTTGAAGCTTCATCAATGTCTTCAATGGAGTTCTAGAGAGAGAATTTATTTGAGAGGGAAGGTTCAATTTGGATAATAAGGTCTAATTCTAGGTTTTGGGGTTTTAACCAACTTAATTTACCCTAAAATAGGTAGAATAACCATATATAATAATTGCCCAAACTCCCCTCACTTAGTTGGACCTTTTAAACAAGTCAAACTTAAGTTTTATTTTCGCAGATTTCGTCGGGAAACAAGTCCGCGACGTGGGGGTGTTCCCACAAGTTTCTGGAAATTAAATTCTGAGACAGTAGAGTCAGCGGCATGTCTGCGACGTGGACCAAACTTTTGGTCCTTGGTGGAGCTAGTCCGCGACACGGACATGCTCCCTTCATGAGCATTATCAAGCTGCCTTGGTAGCTTGTTTGGCCAAGGGTTGGGGTCCTCCTCGAGGACCCTTAGGGTGGTCCCGGGGAGTTGTACCCAAACGTTTTGACCCTAAAAACATTTATTAAGACACTACGGTCACCTCCACTGATTTTAGACTCCAAACAATACATAAAAACATGAACAACATACTAGAACACACCAACACGTAAAAGACTAGTTTCCGAACGTCTTGGTCGTCCCTTAACGTTTGACTTCAAACTCAACTAAACTGACCCATAAACTCATTTTCAAACATTTATACAAGTTTATCAACTACTAACACGCATGTGAAGCTCTACTTATCCTATTTCATTTTGAGGGGCGTTACAATATCCCCACTTGGGAACATTCGTCCTCGAATGACACTTCAAACATTATAAAGTAAAGACTCTAGGACTCCCAGCCCATAACAAGAATGTAATATCATTACTACAACACACATCAAGGAGGAAGCATCCACTCCTTATGCCTCAACTTTATTATTTCCCATTTCATTGGAGGAACTTCCTTCTCCAAATCATCATTCTCATTTCAACCACCAAAGACACACAACATGCAATTATCCCATTAAAGCACATTATGCAACTTTATCATAAGAAATCATTTGAGCATGCACTTCAAATCAACTCATGCAACACAAGCAAGTAGAAAAAAAAATGCACTGACTCATAATGCATCAACCACATAGGCCTTTCTCATGTTCATAGAAGGAAAAACCTTCTACTAATCATGACATGATATTTACCCCTTTTATATCATCATAGGGTCCAATACGCAATGGCTTTCAAATGCACACATAGACATGATCAACATTTCCACTCATGAGGCAATTAAGCAATTCATACTAGTTGCACCCTAACATGAGGATTATAGATCATCTACTAGTCTTATCATTTAATCATCATACTATCAAGAACATACATGGCATTACCATGTTTATTTATGTTCTAGGAGGGACTACCTTCTCCTAGTCACAACATACATACATGGCATCATAAACTCATAAGCAAGCATTACACAAAGGTCGATTCATTTAAGGAGAAATTCTCAACTTCTGACCTAAGCATGCTCATACTTTCTTCTTCATGAAGTCAAGAGTCCATTCACCATATAAAGATGCATATTGACATGAGAAACATGAAGTTTATTACTAAAAATACATTTTTTTTGTAATAAGAATCCTTCAAAACATGCATAACATAGTGTCTTCTAGGACATGCATAACATACAGAGATGATGCAACTCATAATCATATAAAAGACTCCAAAACATGAACAACCTACTAGGAACTCTTTGGTCTCAAGCTTGAATAAGAATATAAGGAAAAGATAAGGATATCAACAACCTTACTACTCACTCATCATCCCACACGTAGGGTAAACCCATCTAAGAGCATATTATAGTAACCAAGAGAACTATCACTTACCAATTAAACACAATGTCCCCTTCTTGGGATCAAGGTATGCAAACACCTTTAATCATTACCTCCTTCATCTATAAGGTAGGAACCATTCTCCACTAAATCTTTACTATACTCCCTTAGGTGAGGACTTCAAGAATCCAAAAAAATGAGTATCTATACCACTCCACTTCATATCTATCACCCAAAGTGGTTCTCAACCTAGAGAACTCAAGGAAGTTCAATGTAGAAATATTAAGGGCACTCAAAACCTTACCATCTAGGCACATTATCCCCTACTTGGGGTGAGCTCAATCAACCAAGCATTAAAACTCACATTTTCTTCCCTCGATCGTTGCAACATCACCCCTTCCAAGTAATCACCTCTAGAAGACCACCAGACAAGGGAAAATAAGAGAGAGATCATATGGAGTTAAGCTCTACGACACAACACCAAAGTAATGAAGAAAGTGAAACTTCTATTGTCCTATAAACTCTCACTCATAGATGTCTCACAACTCACACCAATGAACAAGACTCTACTAGACATGGCTTTCGAGACTTTGAACCTAAAAGAAATCTTTAAAACCTTATGCTCTAATACCAAGTTTGTAATGACCCGAGAGCACCCCCTAGCCATTACATAGGTATTCGACCTCTCAGATGTCTTATACAAGCCTTAGCATTCATTCATCACATAGATCATAAAAATCACTAAGAATTTAAAACTTTTATTCAATAAAACCATAAGACTTCAAGAGTCAACATCATTTGAAAACATCAATATGCAAGCGGAACTACTAAGTCTCTTTAGCCAATCTTAGACAATACCTAAAAATGTACTAAGGGACACGACCCCATTAAAAATGAAATGAAACTTAAGAGTCTATTACAATGACTAAGAAACTTCTAAACATAGTCCTCAAATCTTGATGACATACTAAAGACTTGTAGGAGTTAAGAAATCCAAACAACTCAAAAGCACAATCTCCTCCTAGTTACCACAACATACACTTGTAGTAAAATAGAAGAAAGGGGTTAGTACAACACACGTACTAAGTATGAGGATATGCAAAACATGCTAAAAGGGACATTTGTTTGGAAGCTATGCTTTCATGCCATTTTGATAAAATCTCATGAACATCAACATAATAGGCACCTTACAACTCAGAACCAACAATAAAAGTCATATGATTCACAATACCTCATAAACATACATAACCCATTTACCTTTACCTTCTTGCCTTGGACCTCCACCTTAAGTAACCCTTAAGCAATACTTTTGTGCAATGTATGGCAACGTCCCATACTATCACCCACACTAAGGCACCACCTTAAAGTCACACAGAGTGCACTTGCCATGCACACCTCAACCTTCACCAATTAATCACATAAGACATATATGCACATAAGCCAACAAGTCACTTCCTAAAGCTAGACCTCCCATCAAATGTCATCCCAAGAGTCACCTAAGTAAGACATGGTGAGGCAGACCATACTACCTCTCCATACCACACCCAACTGATCCTTAAGGGTGCACAGGACAAGCTCCATTCACATCTTAACATAAATCATTGATTCAACTTAATGCATTTAGACAACTTCATTCACTAATGACATAAGATCATCACATATATTCAATTCAACATAAGCACTTACATTCAATTCATTATGACTCACTCTCACAATTGCATGCTCAAAGACCAACGCTTTCATTAATTAGCGCAAAGAGACTCATTCCTTCATTATCATTACTAAGACACACCACGATCTCCCTTAAATGTCTACTTGTGCAATGTCTAGATGATGTCCCATTCCACCACCTATCTTAAGTAGTACACCCCAAAGAGACCTTAGTTCATTCATTCATTAATGTGGGGGAAGAGCCTTAACCGACATATACCATGGAGCTTGACATGGAATCCCTGTAGTACCCTTACCGAATGAGGGATCCCCACTTGCCTAAGGTAGGGTTATTCTTTTAGCCTTTACGTGGTAGAGACAACTAGCTACTCTTATGTGGGCACACAGTTAAGCGATAGAATGATTGCTTCTAAGTACTCTCATCTCAACTCACGAAGGAGCACCCATCTTAAGGGTTGCTACTAAATACTCACATCTAAACTGACAAATTAGTATCCACCCATCTTCATATCCTCTCGGTGCTAGACATTACTCCCCCACGGATTAGTACTTTCATTTCATTCATACATTTAGGGATAAGGATTGCTACTAAGTATTCTCATCTCAACTAACGAAGGAGTACCCATCCTAGCCCAACATTCCTTCATTTAGGGATAAGGATTGCTACTAAGTACTATCATCTCAACTAACGAAGGAGTACCCATCCTAGCCAAACATTCATTCATTTAGGGAAGCTCTTGGATTCAAAGATAAGAAAACCTTTCATCTAGGAACCCCATTCAATCAAAGGAGTACTTTATGAGACTATCCTTACAATAGACCCAACTTTCATTCATTATCATTAACTCCCATTCTTTTCATTCATTCTCACATTCCTCCATTATTTTCATTCATTCTTCACTAGGTGTGAGAGTAGGTAAACATAGTATATTCTAACCTCATCTTCATTATTAGTCAATCAGAGAAGACAACAACCAAGCATAACACATAAATTCTCTACAGAAGGTCACCTTTCATGCTCTTAGACCATACACAAATTCACATCATATCACATTACCTTCATATAATCAACACTACTCAAAACAACAATCATCCAAATTTACCTACAAGGCAATGATCACAACATGATTATAAAGTAAACACCTCCCCACTTTCAAAGGGATCAAACCTCATAATTCTAAAATCTACAACATATATATATATATATAATACTAGAATTAATAATCTATTCACAACTTCATCTTCTTCATAAACCTTAGGTCACAATTGCCCATTCAAGGCCAACATCCAATATAACACAATTGATCATCAATTCCTCATAATTCAATATAGAACAATAGATAAATAAATATCCCATAACAATCTGCATATTAATATCACATTATTAGCTCATAACCAATAGACCCAAAATTAGGATTTCAAGATATGAAAGGGTACATGGAGTTTTTTTATCTAAAACCATCATTATTAACGGAAATCATTATTTGAAATACTTTCATGAAAGACCCCATGCTTAGAGTTGAAATTGAGGTTTATAGTGTTTTTCAAAAACATTGAAATCACTTTGATTCGTCTCTTTGATTGTAAGGAGAATCAAAGATAAAAATTCCCATACCTTTGTGATTAATTTCCTTTGGAATTTGAAGGAGAAATCAGTAGGAACCCATCCCCTAGCTTGAAGCTTCATTAATGTCTTCCATGGAGCTCTAGAGAGAGAATTTATTGAGAGGGAAGGTTCAATTTGGATAATGAGGTCTAATTCTATGTTTTGGGGTTTTAACCAACTTAAAATACCCTAAAATAGGTAGAATAACCATTTATAATAATTACCCAAACTACCCATCTTTTAGTTGGACCTTTTAAACAAGTCAAACTTGAGTTTTATTTTCGCAGATGTCATCATAAAACAATTCCGTGACGTGGGGGTGTTCCCACAAGTTTCTGGGAATTAAATTCCGAGACAATAGAGTTCTCGACGCGGACAAAACTTTTGACGCTTGGTGGAGCTAGTCCGCGACGCGGACATGCTCCCCCCATGAGCATTATCAAGCTGCCTTGGCAGCTTGTTTGGCCAAGAGTTGGGGTACTTCTCGGGTAGGGTGGTCCCGGAGAGTTGAACCCAAATGTTTTGACCCTAAAAACAGTAATTAAGACACTAGGGTCACCTCCACTGATTTTAGACTCCAAACAACACATAAAAACATGAACAACATACTAGAACACAACAACACGTAAAAGACTAGTTTCTGAACGTCTTGGTCGCCCCTTGAAGTTTCACTTCAAACTCAACTAAACTGACCTATAAACTCATTTTCAAACTTTCATACATGTTTATTAACTACTAACACACATGTGAAGATCTAATTATTCTATTTCATTTTGAGGTGCATTACAAGACCTATTAGAGAGGGTCCGATAAGTTGGGCTACATTCAAGATGACTTTTCTTGATAGGGTTTTGCCCTCGGAACTAAGAGAGAGGAAAATACAAGAATTCATCAACCTCCATCAAGGGGGTATGAGTGTGAAGGTCTATGGCCTCAGGTTCACTCAATTTTCCAAGCATGATCCTATATTAGTGTCGGACTCTAGAGCTACAATGAACAAAATTGTTATGGGGGTATCGGATCTTGTGGTGAATGAATGTAGGTCGGCTATGCTAATCCCAAGCATGGACAGTTCTCATCTTATGGTTCATTCTGAGCAAATTGAGGAGCAAAAGCTTAAGAAAGTTGGTAGAGAATTGAAGATATCAAGGGCCGATGATGGAAATTCTTCTAAGGTTAGGTTTGAAATCCAAGATAAGCCAAAGTTCAAACAGTAGTTTTCCAACTAAGGTCCTCCTAACACTTCAAGGGTCAACAAAGGTAAAGTGTCTACCCCCAAGCCTGAAGAAGCAAGAAGTGGTGGTCCTTATGTTGAGAAGCCTATTTGTCCAAAGTGTGGTCGAAAACATAAAGGAAAGTGCCTAGTTAGCACGGGTAATTGCTATGGTTGCGGTAAGAATGGCCACATGAGGAGGGATTGCCCTATGCTAAAGGCTCAAGGAAGGGAAAATGCTCAAGCACAAGTAAGTGGCCCAAATCCCGATGCTCCTAAGAAGAATCATTTCTACGCTCTCCAATCCCGAGGTGATCAAGAGAGCTCTCCGGATGTTGTGACTGGTATGCTACAAGTATTTTTAATTAATGTTTATGCATTGTTGGATCCCAGTGCCACTTAGTCTTTTGTAACCCCTTTAGTGGCTATGAAGTTTGATATGTTTCTCGATGTCCTAGATGAATCCTTTTCAGTTTCTACCCCGGTGGGTGATTCCTTAGTTACTAAAAGAGTTTATAGGGGTTGTCCCATATCAATGCCCAATAGAGTCAATTTGGTTGATTTGGTGGAACTGGATATGATAGACTTTGATGTTATATTATGGATGGATTGGCTTCATGCTTGTTTTGCTTCCATAGATTGTAGGACCCGAATTTTGAAGTTGAAATTTCCTAATGAACCCTTTTTAGAATGGAAGAGAGGAAATTCCATTCCTAGGGGAAGGATCATTTCATGTGTAAAAGCTTGTAAGTTGATTTCCAAGGGTTGTCTCTATCATATTGTGAGGGTCAAGGATCTTGAGTCCGAGATTCCTCCTTTGGAGTCGGTCCCCATAGTGAAGGATTTTCCAGAAGTCTTTCCCAATGACTTACTCAGAATTCCTCCCAAATGGGAAATAGATTTCGACATAGATTTATTGTCGGATACACAACCCACTTCAATCCCTCCTTACCGGATGGCCCCGACGAAGTTGAAGGAATTAAAAGCTCAACTCAAAGATTTGTTGGATAAGGGTTTCATCCAACCTAGTATATCTCCTTGGGGTGTACCGGTGTTATTTTTGAAGAAGAAGGATGGATCTCTTCATATGTGTATTGATTACCGACAATTAAATAAGGTGACCATTAAGAACAAGTATCCACTCCCTAGGATTGATGACTTATTTGATCAACTTCAAGAAGCGAGTTACGTTTCAAAAATTGATTTGAGGTCAGGTTATCACCAACTTAGGGTGAGAGGTGTGATGTTCCAAAAACAGCCTTCCGAACAAGATATTGTCATTTTGAGTTCTTAGTGATGTCCTTTGGTCTTAAAAATGCCCTGGTGGCTTTCATGGACCTTATGAATCGTGTGTTTAGAAATTATTAGACTCATTTGTTATTGTCTTTATTGATGACATCTTGATATACTGTAGAAGTTAGGATGATAACATGAATCATTTGAGGATAGTATTGCAAGTCCTCAAAGATCACCAATTTTATGCTAACTTTAGCAAGTGCGACTTTTGGCTAATATCGGTTGCTTTCGTTGGTCACATTGTTTCTAGTGAGGGTATAGAAGTTGATCCAAAGAAAACCGATGCGGTCAAAAGTTAGCCTAGACCTTTGAGTCCTTCCGACATCCGAAGCTTTTTGGGTTTGGCCAGTTACTACTGGAGGTTTTTTGAGGGATTTTCATCTATTGCATCTCCATTAACGGCCTTAACTCAAAAGAAGTCCAACTTCAAATGGTTTGAATCTTGCAAAAAGAGCTTCTAATTGTTGAAAGATAAGCTCACCTCCTCTCCAATTTGACCTTAACGGAGGGCACCGAAGGGTTTATAGTATATTGTGACGCTTCCCGAGTGGGTTTGGGTTGTTTCCTCATGCAAAATGGTAAGGTTATAGCTTATGCCTCGAGACAACTCAAGGTGCATCAGAAGAATCATCTAACTCATGACCTTGAGCTAGCTGCCGTAGTTTTTTCTTTAAAGATTTGGAGACACTATCTCTATGGGGTACATGTGGATGTGTTTACCGACCACAAGAGTCTTCAATATGTTTTTAGCCAAAAAGAATTGAATCTCCGACAAAAGAGGTGGTTGGAACTGTTAAAAAATTATAATATGAGTGTCCTTTACCACTCCGGAAAAGCAAATGTGGTTGCAAATGCTTTGAGTCTTGTATCTATGGGTAATGTGTCACATGTAGGAGAACAGAAAAGGGAGTTAGCCCGTGATGTACATAGGCTAGCCTGGTTGGGTGTTTGACTTGAAGATTCCCCAAAAGGAGGTGTCATGGTCCATCATAATTCCAAGTCATCCGTTGTTGTTGATGTGAAGTCTAAGTAACATCTTCACCATATTTTGATGGAACTAAAGGAGTCGGTTCTGAACAAAGCAATAGAAACTTTCTTTCAAGTAGAAGATGGGGTGCTAAGGCACCAAGGTAGGTTATGTGTGCCGGATGTGGATGGCCTAAGAGAGACAATCTTTGAGGAGGCCTATGGGTCCCGATCCTCCATCCATCCGGGAGCCACCAAAATATATCGTGACTTACATGAGATTTATTGGTGGAACAGAATGAAAAGAGACATAGCAAATTTTGTGGCTAGGTGCTCAAGTTGCCAACATGTCAAATTCGAGCACCAAGAACCAGGAGTTCTAACTCAAGATATTGATACCCCCACTTGGAAGTGGGAAGAGGTCAATATGGACTTCGTGGTAGGTTTGCCTCGAACCCGTAGGCAACATGACTCCATTTGGGTCATTGGGGATAAATTGACTAAATCAACCCATTTCCCTCCCGTCAAGGTTTTTTATTCAGTGGAAGATTATGTTAAGTTGTACATTAAGGAGATTGTGAATTTTCATGGGGCCCCGTTGTTGATTATTTCAGATAGAGGTGCCTAATTTACTTCCAATTTTTGGAGGTCTTTCCAAAGTGGGCTTGGTATTCAAGTAAAACTTAGTACCACATTTCACCCTCAAACGGATGGTCAAGCGGAACGCACCATCCAAACCCTAAAGGACATGTTGAGAGCGTGTGTCATTGACTTCAAAGGTAATTGGGATGACCACCTACCTTTGATAGCATTTTCCTACAACAATAGCTACCACTCGAGTATTACTATGGTACCCTTTAAAGCACTTTATGGTAGAAGGTGTCGATCTCCGATTGGGTGGTTTGAAGTAGGTGAATTTGCTCTTCTTGGTACCGCGGTAGTCTATGAGGCTACAGAAAAAGTTCAACTTATAAGGGATAGGTTGTAGTCGGCTCATAGTCTGCAAAAGTATTATGCCAATAATAAAAAGAGGGATCTTGAATTTGAAGTAGGTGATTGGGTCTACTTGAAGATCTCACCCATGAAAGGGGTGATGAGGTTTGGTAAGAAGGGGAAACTTAGTTCCCGGTATGTTGGGCCTTGTGAGATCTTGAAACGTGTCGGAAAGGTCTCTTATGAGTTGAAAATGCCTATCGAATTGGCCAGGTTCAACTGGTGTTCCATATTTCTATGTTAAAGAAATGTATAGGTGACCCGGTGTCCATTCTCCCTCTAGAAGGTTTAGGGGTGAATGAGAACCTTTCTTATGAAGAGGTTTCGGTCGAAATCTTAGATCGTCAAGTTAAGAAGTTGAGGAATAAAGAGGTGGCCTCCGTAAAAGTCTTATGGAGAAACCACCTAGCTGAGGGTGCAACATGGGAGGCCGAGGCCGACATGAAGTCCCGATACCCTCATCTTTTTTCTCCTACTTCTAGACAAAGTTAAGGTTAGTAGTCTCTCTTAATGAGGTATAAATTGAAAATCATGTGTGTTGATGATTATGACATGATTTCCTTGAATGTGCATATTTTTGTGAAAATTCATGCTTAAGTTGTATTTTGAGTTTTCATGAATTTTGTTTCTCATGGTTGAAATTGCACCCATAGATGTTGTCTGATGTTGTCTTCATGAGGGTTGTAATGAGCATTCTTGATGTTGTCTTGCTAAAGAAATGTCTTGTTGATTGCTTAATATATATGTCGGTGCTCATTGAATATGGAGAAGGTAGTTCCTCCTATACTCATGAGAAGTAAAAAGTTTTGAGCATAGTGATGTTGTGGATTAAATTCCTATATGATATGATGTTATTCATGTGACTAGTTGTTGTGCTGCTAGTTTGAGTCATTGTCTCCCTAGAAAGAAGTCCAAGTGACATTCGGGGACGAATGTTACTAAGGGGGGGATGTTGTAACACCCCAGAAATTCTATGACTTACGTTAGAGCCTCACCTTATGAATAATGACTTAAAAATAATTAAAATTATGTTTCTAAACCTAAATTAATTCAATTGAATTGGTTTGGAAGAGTAAAAGTCTAAACGTCAAGAAACGACCACGACGTCCGGAAAGTAGAGAAAAATGTGTTCTAGTGTGTCCTTAGGTTTTGGGCAGGTTTGGGAGTGTCGTATGATGTTATAATCATGTAAAATGGTCTAAATTAGGTAAATTTATGTTTATAGGGTCAAAACGTTCGAATACGACTCCATGGGGCCACCCTAAGGGGACCCGAAGAGGACCCCAACCTTGGCCAAGCAAGCTGCCAAGGCAGCTTGCAAATTGAATTTGATGGGAACAGCTCCACGTCGCAGACTAGATCCCCCAAGAAGAAAAATTTTGTTCGCGGCGCGGTCGTGTCGCGGACTCTACTGTCGCGAAATTTAATTCCAAATATCTTCAGGGAACAGCTCCGCGTCGCGGACTTGTTCTGCAACAAAAATACAGAAATTCAAAAATCATTTTTTACTTCATTAAAGAGTCCAACTAAGTGAGGGGAATTTAGGGTACTTTAGGGTACGTGTATATAATGATTTTTAAGTCAATTTAACTCACTTTTATCATCCAAACACAAAACCTCAAAGATCAAAACCTAAAGTTCCTCCTTCTCTCTACTCTCTCTCTTCTTAAGAACTCCATTGAAGAGGATTGGAGCTTCAAGAAGAAGACCAACTCTCCAAGGTTTCAACTCGAATTTTCATGGTTAATTCATCAATAAGGTATGGTTTCTTATCACTCTTGCGATTACTTTCCCCAAGAGGCACCTTAAAGATGAATTTAAAAAATCTCCAATTTCTAGGTTTCAATCCAAATCTGTGGGTCTTCTTTCTAAAGTGAAATTGATATTATAAACTGACTTTGATTGATGTTATATGAACAATTATGGATGAATTTTATGATTGTATTGGTGGTTTCTTGAAGAATTCCCCATGAGACCCATGTTTCTCCTTCCTTTCCTAATTCTAACCCTAGTTTGTGTTGAATATTGATTGAAGGATATGAATTGAATGTGATGTTATGTAATTCATGTTTGTATGATGATTCTACCTTAGGTTTCGTATAATTTCTATGAAATTAGGGTTGAGACTTTGAATGAAGCCTTGAAGGCTATGAAGGGAATATGTCAATTGCGTATATTAATGTTGATTATGTTATTACTTCATGTATTACCTTGTATTATACATTGGTTATGAATTAATTGGTAATTGAAGTATGGATGTCCCAAGAAGGGCAACAAGGTATGAAGGTTGGTTTTTCTTTGAACTCAAGTATGAAAGCTGAATAACTTAGATTGTAATGATAATATACCTAATGTGTTGTTGTGGTGTTGATGACTTAGTTTCCTCATCCTTAACCCTCTACACTTGAATTAGCTATGAATTATGTATGTATGTTATGGTATGATTTCTATATGATTGAAACGTAGTCCTCATGAATATAGTGTAATGTAAAGTGAAAGGTTTACTCAATTGCTAAGTGTTTCTAAAGTGAAAGGAATGTTACTCACTTATGAACACATATGAGCTATTATGGTAAGATGTCTACATAAGAATCTAGTAAAGGCTAATGTGAACTTAGGTGATGACTAAAGATGATTACATAAGGGAATTAGATGCTTAGCACTGAAAGGGCATATTAATGAGATGGGGGTCTCACGTTTTGTGAGTCCGGCTTCCCACATGGATTTCCTCACGTTTAGCAAGTCTGGATTACCCACGGTATGTGTTGTCTCATGAGATGGAAACCTCCACGTTTAGTAAGTTAGGGTTTCTAGAAGCAATCTCCTTGACCCTTAACTATGTGCCCACATAGGAATCTAGCTTAGTGGATCCACCTGGATAGCTATGTACGAATTGTTACACCTTAGGCAAGTGTTAACCCTCTCTTTTTGGTGTGGGAGTAGAACACCGGATTTCATGTACCTCTCATGGTCTATGTCGGTTGTTGTAATATTTCCCTAATGTAAAAGTAAATGAAGGTATGAAAGGTGTGAACTCTTACTATGGCTTTCTTAAGGGTTTCTATATAGTGTAAGGGAGGGTATGGGACTTCTCTTGCACATTGTACTTGTGGGCTACTAACAGATAGGCGTAGTGGTGTTCTCTTATGATTATGATTATTATGACTTATGTATGTTGAAGCTATGTTATGTATGATCATTATGAATATGGTAAGTTATGATGAAATATGATCTTATGAATGTATGCATGACGTAGGTTGATTAATGTGATACTTGGCTTTGAATAGGGTTATGGGGTTCTATTCTTTCCATTGCACTAGTATTGCTTGGGTCGTCTACATGTTGGGATGATATTATGTTGGTTTGGACTATGATGCTTACTTTATGTGCATATTGGATTTACTTGGTAAAAAACATGTTTTGACTAATTGTCCTTTTATGCATGTTTCAATGGTTTTTATGCATAGTAGCCATACTTAGTACGTGTGTTGTACTAACCTATATTTTCCCCCTTTTCCCCAAACATTTAGGTTCGGGCCGTTGAGGATTCAAGCTTACTTCTCAAGACACTTGGAGTTGCTTCCCCAAGTTGGTGAGTCATCAAGTCCGAGGACAAGACCCTATGATCTAGCTTCTATGTTTAGTTATTTGCTTATGTTAAAAGACATTGTTGTACTTTTCTATTTCAAGACTTCTTATTGATGTAAGGGATAAGTCCCATTTTCGATACTTCTATGTCTAGATGGTACATTTTGACAAAGTTAGATTATGCTTTTCATATATGAAGTGGAGTTGAAATTCCAAAGTAAAAGTTTTAAATTTTCCGTGATTTTATTCTATGATACATGTTATGATGAATGCTAAGGGCTTGTATAAGGCTTGTTCGAGGTCGAATATGTCGGTAACGACTAGGGGGTGGTCTCGGGTCGTTACATGTCTAGTGGCTCGTCAAGAGTGTCTCATTTTGGGCAGCCTTTACTAGCTATTGCCTAGTCCTCCACGAGTTTCACCACGACACGTGGTCTGCACACCCCACCACGAGGTGTCATGGTGCTCATGGGAGGTGAGCATGACTTGGCTTGCAACTGTGAGCTTTCATGGGAAGCACCATGATTCGTGTTAGCCTACACGGCCCGTATGGGTCTTCGTGAAGGTTGCCCAAGCTCAATTCCTTGGCCCAAGGCTTGATACTTTACCCCATTCTTAGATTACTAGATTCAAAGGTGTTACATTATCTCCCCCTTGGAAAGATTCATCCTTGAATGAAATTTTAGACACTACTAAAAGTAAAGACTCAATACTAGCAACCAATCATACATGAAATCTCATCTAAATGCACAAGGAAGAACATCAACTTCAAGCTAAACATACTCTACGCACCGTAAGGAAGGTAGGAACTAGACCTAGCAACCCAATATTCATAAAATTTCAAAATTTCTCATTTTCAAGGGGGAACTACCATATCCAATCTAAAAGCATGCTCAACACTATCTCATGGAGGCTATATGCAACCTATACTCTAAAGCATATATCCATCGAGGAAATATGAACCCAAATTTAAAGGCATGGTCAATCAACTCATGTCATGAAGTCTATATGCATTCAATGCGCAACAATATGAGGAAAATCAATCAGGTAAACTCGTTTTCTTTCAAAACACAAATTTTCCATGAACATGCACATAACCAGGAAATCATGGGAATATCTAAAACCCACATGACATCTAAAACAAATAACAAATTATGAGGAACTCATTACCTCAAGCTAGAGTATGAGTAGAAGGAAAAATATGAGGATATCGGGACATCATATCGGTCTCGGTATCCCAAGTATCACCCTCAACTAAATAATTCCTCCCTAATAATTTCACTGAAGTAAACTTCCTTACTTTTCAACTTCCTAACTTGCTGGTCTAAAATCTCTAATGGAACTTCCTCAAAAGAAAGATTTTCATCAACTCCCAAACCTTCTAAAGGAAATATAGATGTAGGATCTCCAACATACTTTTTCAACATAGAGACATGGAAAACCGGATGCACGGATGCCAAACCATTAGGCAACTCTAACTCATAAGCAACCTTACTAACACATCTCAAAGACTCATATGAGCCTACATAACGGGGACTAAGCTTTCCTTTCTGCCCAAATTACATCACATCCTACATAGGTGAGAGTTTCAAGTAAATCAAATTATAAACATCAAACTTAAGATCTCTTCTTCTAACATCAGCATAAAACACACAAACGACCTTGATATCTAAGTTCACCATTTTTCCCTTAGGAGAAAGCCTCAACGGACTTTCTAAGTACCTCATCTTTCAATTCTACTAAGGTCAAATCAAGACATTGCTTAATGTTCACCTCCGTTACAAGAGACGATTCTAAACCATTGTAACCCATAGCACCACCTTTGATAGGGTCTACTAACCGAACATAACAAGGTTTTGTCTAAACAGTCTATTCATCAAATCCATATATGTCGCTGGAGCATTTGTCAAACAAAATGACATCACAAAAAACTCATAATGACCAAACCGAGTTCTAAAAGCTATTTTTTGGAATATCATCCTCCTCACCCTCTATTGGTGATAAATCGTCCTAAGGTTAATCTTAGAAAAGTAACTGGCTCATTGGAGTTGGTCAATACCCAAACCTATTCCCCTTTCACGAGAAATACCGGGTAAATTATCTAGAACACTTTCAGATACTCACTAACAACAAGACTGACTTAAGAATAGGGGTTTCAGAATCCATATCCCTCACCCTAACTAGTTGGTACATATAACCCTTAGAAATCATCCTCCTAACTTTAAGACAAGAGATAAACTGACTCTTAGGCATAAAATTCTATTTTTCTACTCGTGGACAGGCTCATTTAGGAATCAAAATCTGACGACACGAGTTTTATAATCAAAAGAAGCATAACATGAGTGCAACCAATCCATAACAAGAATATCATCAAAATCTAACATATCAAAGCTCTACCAAATAAACAAGAGTAACTCTAAGTGATAAGGAAATGAGACAGTTTATACAATCCCTCTTAGCCACAATAGAATCACTAACAGGAGTAGAGACAGAAAAAGGATCTAACAAAACATCAGGGAACACATATAATTTCATAGCCACATATGTCATCACAAAAGGCAAGGTAGCATTGGGATCAAGTAAAGCATAATATTCAAGTTAAAAGAATTTCAATATACCGATAACCACATCAAAAGAACCCTCTTGTTCACCACGAGTCTGAAGTGCATAAAACCTACTTTTCTTGGGAGCATTGGTAACAGACCCACTTGGACCCAATGAATTATAGGATTGAGCCATACGAAGACTATTTCCCTCATTTGTAGCAGTTGAAGGACAATGCCTTATCTTGTGATCCATCTTACCACAACCAAAACAAACATTGGAACCCTCTAGACATTCGCCCACATGCTTTCTTCCACACCTAACACAATCTAACAATAAAACCCCACTACCATCTCCGTAAGGTTTAGGGTTAGACACCCTCTCTAGGTTGAACTTAGGAGCATTAGAGGAACCTTTCTCGGAAAACCTTTGTTAATTTCTTGGACGACCATGTCCATCCGACCTAGCATAAGAGAAATTTCCATCACCTGTTCTAGACCTCTTGTTCCATCTGACCATGTTCATACTTTTTTCTCTTAATTTCTCCACACTTTCTATCTTTGTCTCTCCTTTGAGATATGTATAATTTCTCAATTTTTTGCCCAAAAAGTAGATTTGTTCCATTTCGATGATATTAGCTGAGTTCGCTAATATTTTGTGAATCACCCATCTTTCATTGGTTTGCCTTTTTCTTGCTTCAGGCTTTAGGTGTTCAAGTCTCATTAGGCGATCCCATTTGAATTTTCTTTTGTAACTTCATCGAGTCACAAATTTCCACCTCATATCACCCTTTCAACCTTTATTTATTCTGCAAGAACTATCACATTCAATGACATCCACTAACTTTACAAAGTTGACACACCCCTAGGTCACTCTTGCTAGCTAGAAGCTTACGCCCTTGGAAGTTCATTGGCTAGCTGGCACCTTGATATTGAGATCCTCAATGTAGTCCATAGACCACCGGGTCAACTTGCTATCATGGTAGCTTACGCCCCTATGAGTGGACTTTCTAGCTGGGCAGCCTGGATTATTTGTCACTCTTGCTAGCTGGGATGGGAGTTGAATTATTTCTTGGTTCATTTTTACTTGGGATGGGAGCCCGCCAGATGTTCTCGGATTCATATTTAGGTTACTTTTCATTCTTGTAGTCTTAGATATTTTGTGTACATGTCAGGCTTATGTGGGGCCGTTCATGTTTTTTAAAACTTGCGCACGAGCATACCTTCTAGGCTTATGGGTTTCATTTAGGTTCAACTTAGCTATACTTACATTTATTTTTGGTATGCGCGTGTACTTTCTTTCTTACTTTTCCCACTGTGACCTATGTTTGTGTCTAGATTCTCTGTTTTCATATTGTGTTTACCTTTCTTGCTCAGTTAACCTATGATGCCTACTGTGTACCTTTGTTTTGGAAATTAAACTACATTCTAAATATTTTTGTGATGTAGGTCCTAATACTAGCCACCATTGCTGGTCATTTGTGCCACCTTTTGTAGTTTATGGATATCAGGCACAAATGTGAGCACTTGGCATCGTGGATCAGCTTGTCTCCTATGGTAGATAGTTTTGGTTTGTTCCTATTTCCTTCTTTTCTTGTTGCTATTTATACCCTTTTATCCACTACTTGCAATTCTGGGTTACGGGTTGGATTACCTACTATTTGGTTATATTAGGTGCCATCATGACTTAGGAGATCGGGTCAGGACAAAGTATCAGACACATGGATAGCATATATGCTCATCTGCATCTGATCGTGAGATGTGGGTCATCCACAAAACATTTTCATGTCATATTCTTCCTGTTTGAACAGGGGTTTGAAATAAAAATCATTTTCAAGAGGATAGATAGGGTGATTCAGGTAAGATTCAATGTAGATCCAACATTCAATTCACTTATGGGATCCAAACGGTCTGGGGACCACAACAACTATTTTCTTCTCTAGAATTCATACATCTCTTGTTAGTGCATAGAGAATTATCTCTCGAGCATGTGTTTATATTAATCCTTAATGGGAAAAAATGGAGCTTCTAACAATGCATCTTCACAAACAAGGAACTATAAGATTACCCCTTTCATCATGGGTTGATGGAGGGATCGTACCATTCGAGCCATTATTCTGACTGAAAATCTATGTCCTTACAAGCCTTTAACATGAAAAAAGTGGCTGGGGCATAACGTCATACACCACGTACAAAGTCTCAAAGGAAAATGATAGAAGCAATAAAAGTCTTCATGGTATTTCCCTCAAAGTATGGAGACTCACAAATCCAAACGAATGGGGTAACAATACGAGCTAGCCATGAGTGGAAGGAGATAAGTCGGACCCTATATTATAATTAGTATATGAAATATAGTACATATCAGGAAATGCTTAAAAACATAAACATAATCATATGAGGACTTTAACATGATATTCATGACCAAGCCAAAACACTAGTAAGAACCTTTAAATAATCATAAATCATTAAACAAGTTCAATGCATACTTAAAATAATTTTAAAACTTTCATAAAACCACTGAAGGAACATAATTTATTTTGTGGGATATTAGCTTTAACCAACAATAGACCATGTGAGCTATAACATGGAATTCGATGTAACTCTCACACCAAGAAGGGACTATCTACTTGCCAATGTAGAACTCTGTATTATATCAAAAAGGTAATGTGGATCCACTAGCTAGGTCATTTATGATAATTCTATGGGAGCACACATTTTGAAAGTTGAGATTGCTACTAGAGACTACCATATTTGAGCCTCCACCACAAAGTTTTGTCGGTGCCAAGTTAAATCCCAATAAAATAGATAAAGTCAATTATCAAAGCATAATATTAGGGAAGAAAGCAATCAAAATACTAATCCAAAGCATAAACTCATCATATAGTAGTTCCATTAAAAATCACGATTCATAAACTTTTTCATTTATACTATTTCCTTCCTAAGCATCTACAAAAATGATTCCATTCATATTGTGAGAAAACCTTTTACAATTCATATATTTCGTTTATATGTGAGAAAAACTTTCTCAATTCATTGATACTTTTCTCAAAAGCATCCTTAATTAATAACATTCTTTTCATAAAACATGCATTTCTTTCATAAATCATATTCATAATGTAATAAGCTTTCTTCATAAATTCATCATCATAATCATGTATAATGCATGGCTCCATGTTAAATCAATTAAAAAATGTAATAGAATCAAATCTTGCATAATAAGATTGAAAATTAATAATTGAAGCCTGATAAATCATACCATGAAGATTTTGCATGAAATTTGATAAAGTTGGGTTAAATTGAAGTAGGAGATTGAAATTCTTTTTGGACCTAATGGATGAATTAATCCATTGGTCAATTCCAAAATACCTTTATAGTCAAAACTCAAAAATCAATGATGATGGAAGAACATGAAGCTTGAAACCCTCACTTTTCTTCCTACAGTTTGAGAGATAATCGGCAAGGGTAAATATGGATAGAATTTTTGAATTTGAGAGAATGAGAGGATTTTTGTAGATTTAGGAATTTAAAATGAATTATTGGGGTATTAATATGTCCAAATTGACATAGTATAGGGTTAACTGGGTAGGAAAAGACCAAAATACCCTTCATTAAAATATTTCCCGAAGTGACATATAATTCTAACCTATCGTCTGTAGAACATTCTATGACCCGTACTGGTCAACCATAGAATCACTTACTAAGGCCTAAATTCCATCACCTTCCTAGAGACCTTCTTACGGCCTGTCTAATTGTCTATGACTCATAAAGCCAACTAGTACCACCCTATTTCAAGAACAAGATTTCACTATGTTATTAACCATTTTGCGGAACCCATCTTTGACTCGTAGAACAAATTACATGTCGTATTGTCTACTCGTAGGTCCAACATCAAAGACTCAACATTTATAAAAAGTTAACTCAACTCTATAACTTCCTTTCTATGGTTTGTAGGACATCCTACGGTCCGTAGAGAGGACTCGTAGACCACAATACTAGTTCAAGACTAAACTTTTCCATGTGAATCAAACTTTCCTATTTTTGAGGTATTACAATTGTGAATTCTAAAATTCATTAAACTGATTATTTCAATCCTTGCACTTATTTCTAGCTAGATAAATAAAAATTCTCGATTACATACAATATATACCCTTGAGTCACGATTTACTTGTATGACTACATATACTTTCGTGTGCCTTTGGGAGCATAAAGGAATCATACAATACATTCTAGTAATAAAGAACACACAAGTATAAGTTCATTAAAAAAATTCACTTACAATGTGCATTCATGATTGATATACATATTTATTGGAAGATAATCAAGAAAATTTCTCTATCATAACACGTTTTGGAATTATTACTCAGTATTTTAATAGAAGCATATATATATATATATATACCCTGAATGGTAGATATATGACATTTCACAAAAAACTACTGATGTAGGTATTGTCAAAGCACATCGAGTTAAACATGAAGATGGGAAGATGAAGATGTAACAACTTGATATTGATCCCCAGTCATTTCTGATCGAGTTTTGAAAGTTTGTGTCAAACATTAAGTGAAAGTTGTGAATTTCATAAGTTTTGAGTTTGAAAGGCTAGAATTTCTTAAAAAGTAGTTTTTGGTGTCTTTTGGAGTTTCGAGTATCGAATTGCAATTCATTCGCTTCCATTAATCTTACAATGTAGAAATTGGTCTACGAGAGTCGTCAGTTTTAGATTTGAAGTCTTTTTAAGGATTTAAGGTCCTAAGCTGGAAAATTATGGAATTTTAGCATTTGAGTTGACTTATGTTAAAAAGGGATGGTCACTTTTGCGACCTTCACGAAAGTGAAGGTTGATATTTTCCCATATTTTGCTTTTGCGGACTACTGATCATTTTTGCAACAATTGAGAGGTGTTTCTAAGTAGAAATTTTGGCGTTTAACCCCCATTATCAATTTTTTATCTCTATTAAACCCTTGGAGGAAAAAATTGAAGAGATTTTTTGTGGTAAATCATTTGGTAATCCTTTGTAAACATAAAACTTCATTTCACTTTAATCATTGATAAATTTTAACATCAAACTGTGAGATTTTGATTAGCAAACGACATGAATTTTCAAGAACTTGATGTTACGATCCAAAGTATACCCTCAGCGTGACATTACATATTAGACCCTGTGAGGACACAAGCCACTTCACATACATTCAACATAGTAGAATTAAAAGAGAATAGTTCAGGAGAGAAGTCTCATATCATAAAAGGAAATTTTTAACATAAATGTGGAATCATAACTATGTATTGACAAGACATTCTAAAACATCAAAACAACCAATTGGGGACTTGCATTAATGTCCATATAGTTCTTTATACGGGGAAATTTGGATACTGGAATGTAAGCTATTATTATAGGCAAACTCTATGAGAGGTAGGTGATCATCCCAACTACCCTTGAAATCTATCACAAAAGCTCTCAACATTTCTTCTAAGGTCTGAATGGTACACTCTGCCTGGCTATCCGTCTGTGGATGAAATGATGTGCGGACATTTAGCTGAGTACAAAGAACTTTCTGAAATGATTTCCAGAAATGAGAGGTAAATTGAGGACCTCTATATGAGATGATAGACAAAGGAACCACATGCAACCTGACTATCTCATCGATGTACAGTTTGGAGTCCTCCACTAAATTTGTAGTCATGACAGCCAAGAAGTGATAAGACTTAGTAACTCTATCCACAATCACCTAAATGGAGTTATGATGTCTGCGCGTACGAGGTAAACCCATAATGAAGTCCATGCTACACTATCCATAAACAGCCCGCTCAGAGCATCATCCACTACATTGGCCTTGCCCAGATGGTAAAGCACATTCATGTCATAGTCTTTGTGGAATTAAAGACATGTCCTATAATAAAGATTCAACTCTTCCTCAGTGAAAATATACTAGAGGCTCTTATGATCTGTGAACACATCAACATGAACACCATTCAAGTAGTGTCTCTAAATCTTTACAGCAAATACTACAACTGCAAGCTCGATATCATGAGTCGGGTAGTTCTTCTCATGGACCTTAAGCTATCTAGAAGTGTATGATATAACCTTACCTCGCTGCATCAGCACACAACCTAGGCCGACCATGGATGCATCATAATAAATCATATAACCATCTGAATCATTTGGTAGAGTCAAGATAGAAGTTGTAGTCAACCTACTCTTCAGTTCTGAGAGGCTTTTCTCAAACTCATTTGACCACTGAAATTTGACCTTCTTCTTAGTCAACTTGGTCAATGGGGAAGCTATGGATGAATAACCGGCCAAACCCAAGAAGCTTCTGATATCTATTAGAGAGATGGGTCTAGGCAGTGTTGTCCCGCCTCAATTTTTTGAGAATCCACTTGGATCCCTTCACTGGATACCATATGACAAAGGAAGGAAAGAGAGTGTCAACAAAATTCATATTTACTAGACTTAGAGAATAGCTGGCGATCTTTGAGAGTTTGCAGAACAACCCTCAGATGAGTCGCATGCTTTTCCTTACTCCAAGAATAAATGAGAATATCATTAATAAAGATGATGACGAACAAGTCCAACTATTGGTTGAACACCCTGTTCATTAAATACATGAAAATTGTAGGAGCATTTGTTACTCTAAAATACAAAACTACAAATTCACATTGACCATACCGAGTTTTTAAATTTGTATTCGAAAAGTCACTATCTCTAACTTTGAGCTGATGATAGCTGGATCTGAGGTCTACCTTAGAAAAGTAACCAGCACCCTGAAGTTTGTCAAACAAATCATCAATCCTGGGGTTGGAATACTTATTCTTGATTGTGACTTTTCTAAACTGCCGATAGTCAATTCACATTCTGAGAGCACCATCTTTCTTTTACACGAACAGCACTACAACACCCCATGGAGAGACACTGGATCTGATGAAACCCTTATCTAGAAGTCCTCTTAACATCTCTTTCAATTCCTTAAGCTCGGTTGTATCCATTCGGTAAGGAGGAATTGAAATGGGTTGGGTATCTGGAAGGACGCCTATTCCGAAGTCGATTTCCCTTTTGGAGGAACTCCGAGAAAATCTTCTGGGATCACTTTTGGTAACTCATTTTTTACTGTGACTAACTCAAGAGTTTCGGTTTAAAACATTGAATACTTAAAGAAAACAAGAGGATAGATATACCCTATGGAAATCACTTTTTTCGCCTTAAGGTAAGAGATAAATTGACCCATAGGTACGGAACTACTACCCTTCCATTCTAAGACTGGCTTGTTTGGAAACTGCAACCGAACGATCTTAGCTCTACAATCGACCAAGGTATAACATTAATGTAACCAATCCATGCCTAGAATGATATCAAAATGTACCATTGCTAACTCTACAAGATCTGTTTAGGTGACTTTCTGAGAGATTGCGACTGGGCAATTTTTGTATACATGTCTAGCTATAACTAGGTTGCCACCTAGAGTAAAAATTGAGAAGGGTTTTGAGAAAATTTCTGGACAACACGTAAGTTTACTGATGCATAGGGAGTTAAGAAAGACAATGTAACCCCTAGATCTAGCAATGCATAAACATCTAAATGAAAGACTCGTAACGTACCAATGACCACATTAGGAGAATTTTCTTGGTCCTAGCTAACCTGGATAGCATACAACATGTTCTGGCGCTAACCGCCACTTGTACAAGATGAGGCACTCTACTGATTTGAGTGACCTGCTAGTGTTTCTAGAGCTGTAGATTGAGCCTTATTGTTATTACCTCCTTGCCCCTTCCTGGTAGAAGGGCAATCCTTCAATCTATGCCTAGACTCACAACACCCAAAGAATCCCTTTCTTTCCTGCAAGACACTCGCCCGGATGGTTCTTACTACACTTTGGACAATTTAGGAAAGCCCTTTTTCTTGAAGCATTCCCCTAAGACTTAAAGCCTGATGCCCTACCTTTCTGATCCTGTCAAAAACTGGGGGATGGAGCACTAGTTGAAGAAGGCGATACAGCTGTAGACCTAGACTAAAAATTGTGAGTGATTTCCACTGTCTTACTTTTATTGTGAGTATTCACAGTTTCCTGCTTTGGCCTTTTTGTTATCCTTTGCCAGTTCCCTAAGCTTATCCCATCAACCGGCTGAGCATGAGTCATTAGTCTGGAGATTTCTATATCCCTTAGAAGCATAGCATTCCTGCACTTAGTCTTCACCAGGTCGGATACCCCAAACAAGAACTTACTCATTTGTGCCCTTGGATTGGAAACTATGTGTGGAGCATACCTTGAGAGGTGGGTAAACTTTAGCACGTACTCTTTGACCGACATTGAAGCCTGCTTCAATTTCATAAACCTTTGTGCCTTAGCATCTCTCAATTCCATTGGGAAGAATCTATCTAGGAAAGGTCTAGTAAAATAATCCCAAGTCAGAAGAGTTTCATCCACACCCCTATTTTTTCCCACTAAGTGAACCAGATATGAGCCACATCCTTAAGTTGATAGGATTTTAACTCAACACTCTCAGTTCCAGTCACTTGCATTGCCCCAAGAATTTTCTTAACCTCATCAATAAAGTTATGTGGGTCCTCATAAACCTTCAACCCTAGAAACTCAAACAGATTAATCCAAACAAAGTCTCGAACCCTAACTGCAGTTGATCCACCATTTGAACTAGTACGAATTGAGGCTTGCTGATTGTTTTGATTGGCTACACTCTGAGCCAAGATCTGGATTACATTCTGAAACTCTACATACGTAACCTCATGGTTCGGTACTATAGGAGTTGTGTTAGCATTGTGTGCATTAGCATTCCATGTGTTAGCTCTATGAGGAGGTATGATCTGAAACCTATAATGATATATTAGAAAGGAGACATTGGATCATACCCACGCACGATAAGAATAGCAAAGAAAGTCATGTTTTTGTTAAAACTTTTCGTAGACTCCCCCTGATCGATGTGGAAAGCTTCAAACCTATGAAAGAGACTCTACTTAGTGCAACTTTCGGACATTCTAGGACTCTTCAACCTAATGCTTTGATACCAAGTTTGTCACGCCTAGAGGCTACCCTCTTGATGAAACACGAGACCTAGGATTACGAATAACCGGAAACTAACCCTGTTTCTGGCATATATCAAGCATGTTGAGAACAACAGAATATAACATGTAGTATGCATAACCTAAAACAATGGATAACTAAATTGGGGAAAAACCCCAACTAGTCTAAATATGTAAAACATACTAAGAGTATAGTGATAACTGTAACAGTCACCTAACAACTCAAACTGAATCTAATACTATGTTTGACAAACCTCTAACAGAGTTGAGTTGTTGGGACATGCCCCGTAGCTAAAACTAACAAAAACTGAAAGCTGAATATAAAGACTAAAATGAAAACCATGTCTATTATCCTTGAAGTATGAGTACTAACCTATAACGACCCGAGAGCACCCCCTAGCCGTTATCGGCGTATTCGACCTCTCGGAGGTCTTATACAAGCCCTTAGCATTCATATAGCATTTATCATAGAAAAATAGCGGAAAATTTAAAACTTTTTCATAATATAACACAAGACTTAAAAGTCACCACATTTAAACCTTTACTACCAATTCAGAGTACTACGTCTCAAGGTAGCCATCTTAAACACGACTACAACACAAAATGGGACATAGCCCTTACAATACAAAAGAAACTACTATCTAGTACATAGAACTTAAGGAAACTCTTTAACAAAAAGGTCCTTTAATCTTTAAGGACACACCCGAACTTGGGAATAGTAAGTCAAGCTCCTCACTTCTAGGAAAGGCCCTTTAGCCACCACCACCTACACTTGGTGTAAAAAGATGAAGAAGAATGGTGTTAGTACAAGAATGCACTAAATATGATAACCATGCAAAACATGATTTTAAAAGGAAATTTAGTTGGAAACCATGCATCATGCATTTTTAGAGAAACTTCAGGAACATTTAGTACAATAGGAACAATATAAACCACATACACTATCATACACATGGAAACCATTCAAAATAGTACATAGAGCCACTTATAACATTTTAGGCACATTCAATGCATACAATACATTACCTTTCTCTTTATCTTAACTCCTTTTCTCAAGCAACCCTTAGGGAATACTTGGTGCAATATATCACCTTAAGGTTACCAAAGGTGAACTTACATATAGCCTTCATCAATCCAACCACATATATTCATAGAGTCATAAGCACACCACAAGACATAGTCTTCACATAGGAACCATCACCTAAGACAACCCCAAAGTCACACTAGTGCCATGTGCAAGTAGCATCCCATAATACTACTCACACCAAGTGTTCCTAAGAAGCCACCATAGACTAGGCACATCATATTCAACAAGTCATAACATCTTCATTTAACATTAGACATAAGACCTACATACTTCATAAAATCATATAAGGACTCATTCCTTTACTACATCATTATTCATAACCCATTTAATTCATATCATAAGTAAAACACCCTCACAACCCCTTCACAAGCTCACTTGTGCAATGTACACATGGAGTCCCATACCCCCACATATACTAAGCAAACCCATTAAGAAGTCATAAGTGTAATTCACATGCATAATCATACTTCATGTCTTGACAAAAGTAAAGTCAATCTTAACATGCTTTCATATTAAAATACATAGACTATAGTCTTTATTAGATAAAGAGCCTAATCATAACCTCCCTTAGAGTCCACTTGTGCAATGCATAAGTAGGGTCCACAGTCCTACCTACACTAAGTAACTCTTCAAGAAACCTTTCAAGAGACTCACTTTCACTAGATTATCATAAACCTTATTCATTCATTCATGTGTGTGTACATATGTGAGAAAGCCTTTCACATAAAAACTTTTATACAACACATATTCATACCTTGCTAATCATACACTTTGCATGCATAATAAGATGTAAGGGTGCATATAAGAGTTAACCTTTCAATAGACACCATAACACATCATATTCATAGCTATATATGTAGAGTGTGTGTGTGCATATTGGTCCTCATAGTGACGTAATAGCAACAACATTGATATTGAGTGCACTTCTCCTCAAGGGATCAAAACACATTCACAATGTCCCCAAATCATGAGCAATTCACATATAAAGCCTTTAGGTATTCTATACCACACACCCACACTTCATAATAGGAGACAAGGACACATTCAACATTGAATAGGTACTCTTAATATGTACATGATCACACATTCATATAGGGGTCATATATGTAGGGGTCTTCACGTGAGGGACCACGGACCATCAAGGGTCACACGGCCCTTCATGGTGCCCGTGGTCCATTGACCAGTGGCCTCACTTTCCACCATCAACCCCCTTAATGCTAACTTAAGACCATCACCCCTCCCACGACCCGCGGTGGCCTTCACAAACCGTCTAGTGGCTCGTGGAGAGGGTCCTCTCTTGGGGTAGACTTGGAGGCACGCTGCCTCACCTCCACAAGTGGCACCATGATCTGTGGTGACCACCATGAGCCGTCAAGGCTCTCGTGTGGAGGGGATATTTTGGGGCAGCTTGAGGAGCCTACTACCTTGTCACGACCCAGGGGTACCCCCTAGATGTAACAAGACACATAGAATCCTGAAAGGCACTATGTAACCCACTTAGCATATCATAACATAAGCATAGAACAATAAAGAGAACAAAACGCATTTCAAGTCCAAAATTTTAATAAAGGAAAGCGGAAGTCTAGACCTGTCTCATTATAGTCATCTATTACAATAGTTCCAATGAAAAGGGACACAACCCATACAACATAGTTCAAAAATGAAACTACAAATGAAACACCCGTCCTCGAATCATGAGGACTCACCACAAGCTAGGAGAATAGTCGAATCCAAGCTTGAACCAAATGATGACCGCTTTAAGAATCGGACCCTACACTTGGGAAAAGTATAAGAAAATATGGGTTAGTACAAAACTGCACTAAGTATGACAGCCATGCAGAAAAACCTTGAAAACATGCTAAAAAGGACATTTTAGTTGAATGCATGCAATTTACTAAGTTAAAGCATCATTTTGAAGATAATGGAAAACATAAGTCATAAGCATGTTCATTACATAGATCATCATATCATAAGAGAAACATACCATAAGCACCCTCAAAGTCTACTTGTGCAATTCATTGATTAACGTTTTAAGCACACCTCATCCAATTCTAGGTGTAAACTATTGTTAAGCAGTATAAAACCCAAAAAATGAATTGGGGCCGAATCCCACAGGGAGCGGTACATGTTCAAATTCAATTAAGAAGTACAGATGTGAGCTAATTAGTTATAGGAATAGATATTATCGGAAAACACATGAAACATGTCATAAGGGGTGACATCATATGTCAAATGGGGGGTGGTTTGCAATTATAAACTACAACGCAGTCACAAATAATATGAAATAACAATAAGGAGAGGAATTCTCAGGATGTGATCGATTATAGGCAAATTTCGATTTATGGGTAATTCAAACTACTAGTAAAGAGATAAATATTAGTGGGTAGGCTAGACTATAATTGAAATAGCTTTCTCTCGAACAACTATTCCGTTTTAAGTGATTTCTCTCGAACATCAACAAGCATAGCAATTAAGAACAGCCCATAACCTTAATACATCTTTTCTCTCCAGCAAGTTGGGTAGGATTGGGTTTGGGATTCACTCTCTCAAGCTTAACCAAATCAACCCAATACCTATAAATCATTAATCAATAATCTTAGTTATAAAACCTCTCTCTCGAACAAGCTAAGAATACTAACACAAAACTGCATTTTCAACTACAATTCATAAATTAAACCACAACTAATGATTAAGACCACTTCAATATAGCATTTAAACTAGTAATTAACAATACCCATAAACTAGTTCAACCCACACTACAACAAATATGATATATAGCTACGAAATTATTAGCTACGACATCAAATTCGTCGCTAATTGTTTGTTTTTAGTGACAAAATTTACTTTTCGTGCTTAAATATATGAGACACATACTTTTAGTGATGAAACATAAAATTCGTAGCAAAGTTTCATCTACTAAAGTTTCCCACCAAAAAATTAATTGGCGTCATTTGTTAAGTAGTGTTAGTCACGAATTTAAAGTTATTGGTGACACATTATTCCGTCACTAATAATGTATCTAATTCATGACAAATTATTTTGTCTTAAAATTTATTGATTTTTGGACCCAAAAAAATTTCATATAAAAAAAACATGTTGTTACAATATCGACAAATTAGAGTTAGTAGTTAAATATTATAAGTTTTAGCTATAAGATTTTAGCTTTAATTATGATATTTATTTTCGTCACTAATAGTATAAATAATTGGTGACAAAGATTTTATTGTCTTTAATCAATCTGTGATTTAGTGACAACAAAAAAATTGTCACAAAATATGTAAGGTGTTAAATAGCGACGACTTAAATTTTGTAGTGAATAATTCAACTATTTTCTACGAAAAAAATTCATAGCTAAATACAAATTTTTTTCCTACAATTGCTCATAATTACAAGTGATAACTTACAAAAAGAATAATATAAGTGCTTCATAAGAAATAGACAGAGTCCTTTCGTTAATTAGCGAGGGAAAATATTAAAACCAACGAATTCGATCCATTTTGTAAAACTGAAAAAGTTCAATTCATGAATTTTCTTAAATTACACAATTATTAAATGCATCATTTCAAAAATACAATCCAGGTTATAAATATCGTCAGTAGGGTACGGTTCTACCACTAGATCACTAATATTTGTTGATTTAACACTTTTATTTTTTATTTGATACACTTTCATCGATAAAGATGATAGAAAAAATAATTTCTCAAGTCTTGGTGCTAATTTTTGTGCATGTCTATTGATTTGTGATTGGTAAACTGCATAGACTAAGTCGATCTATTTGCTTCTGTCTAAAAATATGTAGCTATTTAATAGTAATTTCACAAACGCACGTAGATCAACTATACAGAGATAACATTGACTTACAAACTTAGACTTTGCAAAGGTGCAAAATATTTCATGAATTTCTATTAACTTTTTCCATCAATGTGAAATCGAAATAAACTAAAAAATGAAAGCACAAATGAATGAAATGAACAACCTAGGATTTCAAATATATTATGATGAAGTACTGTAGTTATGGGTATCGACGTTTTTTTTTCAAAACAATTGATTTACTGACCGAATTGAACCGATTATTCAATTTTTTAAATAAAATAGAAAGTTTAATTTTACATAAATTTATAGTTGTACTAAATAATTTTTAAAATTTATAAAAATAACTGAATAAAATGACATAATCGTACTGAATATATTTAAAGATATGTTAAGAAATATACAGTTTAATTAAAATATAATCTACACTTGAATGAATTGTGGGTGGTAAATTTCATGCACTTGTGTATGTGTATAAATAATCATATAATATATTATATCTACAAAAGTTAAATTTGAAAGAAGTGAATGAAGTAGAAAATAAATTAAAAATGAGAGACAAGAGAGAGTTGATCGGATGGTAAGCACTCCTCACTTTCAACCTTAAGGTTGTGAGTTCGAATCCCCAAGAAAGCATAATGTGGAAGCTCCTAAGGAGGATTTTAAAATAAATTTGAGATGGGGGAGGGTAATAGGAAAATTAACCTTTTTTATAATAATAAATTTTTCCCTAATTAATACATTTAATAACAAAATAATTTTTGGTATATAAAATATAGTCATTTATGACGAAATTAGATTTTGTTCAACTACGAAATGCATATAACTTTAGAGACAACTGATATCGTCACTGATTGAGGTAAAATAATTAGCGACTATATAATTTTGTCGATAGTAATAACCTTTTTAGTGACAAAGCATATTATTATCTACAAAATATAAACTTTTTACGATAAATAAATTTCTCACAAATGTTTAAGAATTTGGGGACGATTTTTCTTTTTGTAGTTAATATAATACTTTTAGCGACGAAGCACTAAATCGTCTTTGTATACTTTTAGAGACACACATTTAGTGACGACTGAGTGACAAATTATTTTTCGTCTCACAAGATTTTTAGTGACGAAATATGATTTATAAATGACAAAATTATTTGTCCCTGATAATCGAATTTGTTGTAATGCCATAATCACATTATCACACCCCAAGAATTAGAGTTTTAGCCGAACATCATAAAAAGATAAAAGTTGTTACCAAATCTATTAGCCATCAACTGGGTAAAAGTAATTCAATCTTTACAATGCTCCAATTCGAAGAAAGTTTGAAACCCACTTGCAAAATCTCCAAATTTAGTCTCAAAACCCTCAATCTACTAAGAGATTCAACAGAAAAATATTCTAGACTGAATTGATTCAGAATTTGATATTAAATTAACTGTTTAAAATCTAATTTATAGTCGCCAAATTTAAGCCACGAAAGTCCATTAGGTGAGGTAAGTCAGGCTCGCTGAGTGGTTCGATAAGCCACCCAATGCTCTCTTCTATCGCCTTTTTGCATAAGCCCACAGCATCCTCAAGTCCTGTAACTTTGGGCGGTCACACTTGGCATCACGGAACTGCTCGGCGATTCACCGACTGCCCCTTTCATGTCGCTTACTTGGCTTTTTCCCCAGGGCTGGCACACTGGAACTTTAGGCGGTGAAAGTAGCCACTCGGCGACACGCCGAGTGCTCTTGGCGATCATCAATCTCGCCTTTCATCACTTCTTCAATTTGTTTTGTTCCTTTTTGCCTACTAGTGTCCTTGCTTTGCTCCTCAATCCATTACCTGAAAATCAAGGTATTAACATCAGTTTATAGCATAAATTAGGCATTTGAGGACACTAAATCTATATAAACAAAGCCCTAAATGAGTCCAAATTTCAGACTCATCAACACCCCAACTTAAACTTTTGTTTATCCTCAAGTAAAACTCAAGTGCAACATTTCAAAAAGGATATCTCAAAAAGTGTTGCATAAGACTCAACATGTATGCACACAACAAGGTTCAATTTACTCATGCAATGATCAATTGTGCACTCAAAGATACAAATTGTGACTCGCCATTACCAAAGAAACTCAAATTAACAATACTTGCTTCAAACGCAAGTTCAAGCTCAATAAAGGTACTCAAATGCCCTAACAACAAAGATGATTCCATATTCACACACTATTTCTCAATAATTTAAAGTTCTGAAATCCCAAACAACTCTCACATTCACAAAGATGAACACATGCATGACTCCACCCATAAGTTTGCCCTTATTTTCCAGTCAACATTCACTTCAACTCACTCAAGATCACAAAGGTCTTCTCATGGCTTGTAACGGGGTTGAGTGTCAAGGTATGGTAATTTAGGCTCAGTGGCTTTTACCTTCATGAACTGTGGGCTGAATATCACTTTCCTCCTTTTCTTTATCATTTCAAACATGTTCATAATCCACCCCATTATTCAACTTCATATGAATTACCAGACACCCCATTTCTTTTGCAATTGTCATCACTTTATTTCACAACTTTTTCATTCTTTTTCTTTGCTTCTTTTTTTTTTATATAGAGGGGTTCCGTCTTTTTCAAAACCATTACTCAAAGGGGGATTTCTCACACTTCTTGATTTTCCTTCTCTTTTCACCACACCCCAACTTAGGCTTTTGGCATAAGTTGGCTATTCACACAAACCACACTTCATGAAAGTTATGGGTAAATGGATAAAAAAAGGGTCACAATTATTTTTTAAGTTTCTTCCAAGAAACGGATAAGGCTCAGTAGGGTTCAGGCAAGGTTCACAGATCTCACAAGGTTGGCCACAAAAGAGGTATATTGTCAAATTGTTTCACTCATCAAAATCGTTGCCTAAGATTGCATCACTTAGTCAACCGGACCAACGGGGAAAATTCTAGGTGTCATCACATAATTGTTCACAGTAATTTCAACACACAAGGAATTGGCACCAATATCAAACAAGACTCCACACTTTCAAGCTAGTATGCAATGTTCATCACAAGAGACTCATTCGATAACCGGCTAGTCACAATGAGATGCTAAAAGTTTACATATTGTCTATGAAACTTCCTTTGCCTCATCGTAGCCGCACATTCATTTTGTTCAATTAATAGCACTATACAAGTCATCAGTATTGATCATCGATACTTAAATTCGCACAAGAACAGTCACAATCACACACAATAGAGGTGGCAAAAATTTTAAAATTCGGTTCAAAACCATTTCAATTCAAAACAGGGGCCACAAGCTAAAGCATCCACAATATTAAAATTGAAACACATATATAGATCAAAACCCAATATTCACACATAAAACATAATCACAAGAGGTAGGTATGGAAATACCTCACCCCACCCACAAAAGAAAAGCAGTTGTCCTGAAATGCAACAAAAACAAAGATAACTAATAAAATCAACAGAGAGGGAGGTAAAGAATGATCATCTCTACTCAGACGCTCCGTCTGATGGGGAATCAATGCCCGGTGCAATATCAACACTAGCTCCACTAGAGCCTGCCATAGAAGTATCCCCTTAAGGAGGCCTATCGGGCAGTTTCAATCATGGCACCCTCTAGGTCTGCCAAATCATCATAGACAACTGCATCTCGCTCCTCAAGCTACTTCTCATCAGTCTTGGCCTAAGACTCAGCAGCAATAACATCCGTCATAATATCATCTCCGGTGGTAGCCGGAGGTACCTCAACATAGGCTGGAATCTCAGAACTAGGATCCTCGGGGATCTCAACCGACCCATATAGCGAAGTAAAGTCTATGGACTTCAGATGGTCCATATCCATCCTGATCTCAGAAACCTTGGCTTTCAAAGTCGTAACCTCGGTAGTCAACCCCTGTCCTCTCTCACAAACCACTACTCTTGATGTGAGAGCATCAATGGAAGCCTGGAGTGGAGTCAGTGCAGCTATGATGGCTCTCTGAATCATCTAGGGTACCTCAACCTCTAGCCGGGAAGCCCGCACATCACAGAATGGGCTAGGTGCCCCATCTTGATAAGCATGGCCTGAGTGATTGGAATCCTCGGGGCAGTGGTACCTGAAGTAGCTCTAGATGGCTGGGAGGTTGCAGTAGAACCCAGGGCCTAGGCAGGAATGGAAGTAGATGTACCTGATGGCCCAGAGGCTGGAGTAGGCAAAGTTGCCTCTGCAGGTATAGAATCAACATCAACCTCTGGGGATGTGTCCACCGGAGCTGCTCTTCTCCTATCCGCCTCATCCCGTATGTACTCGGCCTCTATGCGCTGGATGTCGATGGAGGATGTGGTTGTAACCTCAACATCCCTCTTCTCGTCAAGAGGAACTCCATCCCCCTGACACAAGTCTGTAATAAGCACCGGGAATGGAAGGGATGTTTTCCACTGTTTTTCCCTGATGGCCATCTCCTGCTCTATAATTAACCCCAGATTCAGCCGCTTCTTGGTGATGATAGATCCGAGACAGGCCGTCTTTGGGTGGCGGAGAATGGATTCGTTCTGTAATAGCATGATAGAGTTGCTGATGAACCCAAACCAATACCAAGCTACTATGTTCAAGTCATTTTTCTCAACAGGGACTCCGACCTTAATCAACCTCGGGGTGGTGTCAGAATTGAGGGGAGCTAGCCATCCCTTGAGGTCATCTAAAGTATGTGAAGTGATCATGATTTGGTAGTCATGCTCAAAACCTGTATCCCTATCAAATACATCATTAATATTATCGTTGCTACATCTCACTGTCTTCCCTTAAACTATCACGGACTCCACCGGTCTGAAGGTACTGGCCTTCTTCTTCCCTTGGGGTACTAAGTTACCATATGCAGTGTAGAACTCTCTGCCCCAGGTGGGAATGTATGGGCCACGGGGCCTGGTGAATATATCAAACTTTATGGAAGCGGAGTATGTCCCACACAAGAGGGTACATGTCCACCACACCATATGTGTACAATCGCTTCTCCTCTAGGATGGTCCGCAATCCCTCGGCCTTTAACCGGTTGAGTAACCAGGGTGGAGGACCCTAAACTTGTGGTGCTAGAACCACCGTCTGTGCCTAGTAGGTACTATATCTGCAGCAGGAGGGGTAGACTCCGGAATCCTATGCGAAACTAGATGAGCCCTTGCAAGAATATCCGCTCGCCGGGTATGAAGTAATTGCTCATCCTCAAGCTCAGAGAATGAGGCCTGAGAATCAAAGGATTCCCCATCAGTGCCTGAGTTGTGCTCCGATCTCTCAACTACAGGCATTTTTCCCTTTCCTTTGCCTCCCCTCGGAGATGCTTTCTTCCTTTTTTGTGGAAGCAAATGCTCCATCATTTATTACAATGCCTCGTTCTCGTTTGCGGGGCGGCATGCCAGTTTCAACCAAATTTGTCCTACGCATATCTGCAAAATACACCGAAGAGTGTTAGAGATCATTCAAGAAAGCTGCAAAATTCAAGTTGTTGAAAAGCTCGCCGAACTAGTCGGCGTGTCACCGAGTTACTCAGGCTAGCCTGATCGTGCTCGCCGAAAGGACCAGCTTATAAATTTTCCATAAATCAGGCATGTCGGCGTCTTCCAGGGCCTTTCGGCGAATCGCCGACACCACTCAACAAACCAAGATTAGCCCGCCGAATACTACAATGTGTTTTAGGGGTTAGGGGCGTAGAAAGGGACGATCAAAGAAACCTTTTAGCGAGTCGCCGAGTGAACTAAGCGAGCTCAGGCTTCCCCCTGAAAGTTACAAACTCCAACTAGCCAAATCAAGAAATTTAAGGCGAACAAAGGGGGACTTGGTGAACCACCGAACTGTTCGACGAGCTCGACCCAGCTCACCTAACTACCCAACGTACCAATTTTCAACTCTTTTTCCCAAAATCAAGCCCGCAGCCCCCGAAATCAAAATCAAACACCTATATTATGCAATTAGACTCAGACCCATACGACCCCTGCCTTCGGGGTACTTAGACTTCCCCCAATTTGGCCAAAATTGTCCATTTGATGACTTTTTTGCCCTTAAGAATGACGTCAAACATTCAATCATTGGGTAAATTACGTCATTTGGCACAACTCGGGGTACCTTAGACTTCACCCAACTAGACCCAACACAAAATAACTGCAACGCAACAATTACGAACCAATTTTAACAATCAAAACATGGGAAATCCTTTTTTTAAGCATTTAGTCACAAATTTGAACACAATAACGGCGATCCAACACATAAAACATCATTCAAACAAACACCCAACACACAATAAAACATATTTACCAATAGCATTTGATTTCAAACACTAATTGAAGGTGCGGGGTTCAGAAAACCAACCTCTATGCCGAATTGATAATTTGAAAAGCTAAGCAGCAAAGTATTTTAATTCCTAGCTCAAGATCACACACAAAAAGTGAAAGAAATAGTAAATTATGGAAAATCTAAAGTGCGGGTGAGAGTGTACGGGATTAGAAATGAGAGAATATGAAAGATTTTGAAATTTTAAAAGTTTGGCCTTTTAAAACCTTTCGGTTCGCGGCTCTTTCGGAGGAGTAAGTGATCCACGCCGAACCACCCAACAATCCGCCGAGTGTTACATTACCTCGCCGAGTTTTACAGGACTCCCAGTTAATTTGAGGGTTCAAACGATGGACAAAATCGGGCTCGCCGACCTGTTCGGCGAGTCGCTGATTAAGAAATTGGTCCACCGAGTTTTACAGGCACCCACTTCAGGTTTTGTGGGTCCAACAGCGGTCCAAGTCGGGCTCGCTGACCTCTTCGGCGAGTCGCCGATTGGACTTTTTGCTCACCAAACTGCTTCTTTTCCAATACACTTCACTTTTCAACCCGGACAATCAACACCCGTTATTCAAAATCAAACTTAAAGCATTAAAAACTTGGGTTGCCTCCCAAGAAGCGCCTTAGTTAACGTCGTTGCACGACGAAAGTACCCATTCAAGCTTCATTCTTGGGGTTTGCCATTGTATCACTAGGCAACCCCCCGTGTTGTCTTGGATTCAAATGTGAAGAAATTTGACCCATTTGGGTCTGTAGCTTATTAATAGAGACTGAGTGAGAGGTCACCGTCTGATTAAGAGTCGAGACATCCTCTTTCATCTCTTTCAACACTTTGTCAGACCCTTCAACTTAGTTGAGAATTCGTGAGAGCATATCTTATGTCCGACCACCATCAGAATGTTTTGGCTTTTGACGCTCATGGGGAGGAACATACCTATCCTTCTCCCCCTCTCTATTCCATCTTTGGTTGCCTCCCGGCCTTGAGTATTTTGCAAGATAACTTCCTCCTTGATTGGCTAGGAAGTTTAACTTTTTATTGTACATCGCTTGAAATTCCACAACATTTTTGGCCAAGATATCTAGTTGAGACATCATTTTGGCCATGTTCTGGTCTAGCTCTTGATCCTTTATGATCTATTCTTTTGTCATTTTATAAGTGAGAGGAGAGACTTGGTCTTTGCGATTATACCATGCCCTGCTTAACCTGGTCATGCAATTAATGAGTTGGGACACTATTGCATATGACTGTCGCATTATACCACCCAGAGAAAGTTGGTCAACCACTCCTTTGTTTACCGAATCAAGGCCTCTATAGAAAGATTCCAGTTGCACCTTATCTGGAAGTCCATGAGTTGGGAACCGAAGCACCAGCTTCTTAAATCTCTGCCATGTCTCCTAGATTAGCTCACCTTCCAAGCGTTTGAAACCTTGGATTCCATCCCTTAGAGTCATCATCTTCGATGGGGGAAAGAATCACACCTGAAATGTTGTGGTCAGCTCATCCCATAAGGTGATAGTCCCTTGGTAACTCAACCAACCATTTAGTAGCTTCACCCATCAAAGAGAACGGGAACAACCTGAGACTGACCAATTCTTGCGATATGTTCTTAAATGAGAATTGCTCACAAACATCCATGAAGTTCCTGATATGCTCATTGGGATCCTCATGAGCCAGCCCCCCAAACAATCCTTTCAATTGTAGGAGATGAAGCGTTGTGATTGTTATGTGAAAAACAACGTTTCTTTCAGCTGGAGGTAGATGAATGGCAACACCACCCACTTGGTTTGGGTCATTGACGTCATTGAGGTTCCCAATGTCAACTTGGTAGCCCACTTGGCTACCATTACTTTCGTTAGCGCTCATCTCCTCCTCTGTTTAGACCAAGCAACACAAAACCAAAACTAAAATAAGTAGATTCAACTATAACTACAAAGATCACAATTCAACTTCAATAAAAGAATTTGAACAACACCACTCCCCCGACAACGGTGCCATTTTGATTAACGTTTCAAGCACACCTCATCCAATTCTAGGTGTAAACAATCGTTAAGTAGTATAAAACCCAACAAATGAGGTGGTGTCGAATCCCACAAGGAGCGGTACGTGTTAAAAATCAATGAAGAAGTAAAAATGCGATTTAACTAGATATAGGAATAGATATTATCGGAAAACACATGAAACAAGACAAAAGGGGTGACATCTAATGTCAGATGGGAGGTATTCGGTTTGCAATTATCAACTACAACGCAGTCACAAACAATATGAAATAACAATAAGGAGAGGAATTCTCGGGAAGTGATCGATTATAGGTAAATTTCGATATATAGGTAATTTAAACTACTATTAAACAACTAAATATCAGTGGGTAGGCTAGACTATAATTGAAATAGCTTTCTCTCGAACAACTCTTCTGCTTCAAGTGAATTCTCTCGAACATCAACAAGCATAGCAATTAAGAACAACCCATAACCTTAATAAATCTTCTCTCTCGAGCAAGAAGGGTAGGATTGGATTTAGGATTCACTCTCTCGATCTAAACCCAAATCAACCCAATACCTACAAATCATTAATCAATAATCTTAGTTCTAAAACCTCTCTCTCGAGCAAGCTAAGAACACTAAGATATAACTACATTTGCAACTACAATTCATAAATTAAACCACAATTAATGATTAAACCCACTTCAATATACAATTTAAACTAGTAATTAACAATACCCATAAACTAATTCAACCCATAATCACATGATCACACCCCAAGAATTGGAGTTTTAGCCGAACATCATAAAAAGATAATATTTGTTACCAAATCGATTATCCATCAACTAGGTAAGAGTAATTCAAGCTTTACAATGCTCCAATTCGCAGAAAATTTGAAACCCACCTGCAAAATCTCCAAATATAGTCTCGAAACCTTCAAGTCTACTAAGAAACTAAAGAGAAAACTATTCTAGACTAAATTGATTCAAAATTCGATACTAAATTAACTGTTTAAAATCTAATTTATAGTCACCAAAAATAAGCCACGAAGGGCCATTAGTCGAGGTAATCAGGCCCGCCGAGTGGTTTGGCGAGCCGCCCAATGCTCTCTCTTATCGCCTTTTTGCATGAGCCCTCAGCATCCTCAAGTCCTATAACTTTGGGCGGTCACACTTGGCATCGCAGAACTGCTCGGCGATTCACCGACTGCCCTTTTCCTATCGCCGACTTGGTTTCTTCACTCAGAGCTGGCACACTGGAACTTTAGGCGGTGAAAGTACCCACTCAGTGACACACCGAGTGCTCTTGGCAATCATCAATCTCTCATTTCTTCTCTTTTTCAGTTTGTTTTGTTCCTTCTTGCCTGCTAGTGTCCTTGCTTTGCTCCTCAATCAATATACCTAAAAATCAAGGTATTAACATTACTTTATAGCATAAATTAGGCATTTGAGGACACTAAATCTATATAAACAAAGCCCTAAATGAGTCCAAATCTCGGACTCATCATGCCTGAATAAGATAACATAATCCAACCCATGCCAAGTAAAGCTTCTTGAGTAACCACAGTTCATAAATCATGTTCTTGTTCATATTGTTGCCATAGTTGGAATAAGCCTTAACCGACATAGACCATGTGACCTAAACATGGAATCCGGTGTTACCCACACCAAAAAGGGGTTGTCCTACTTGCCTAAGGTAAGACCATGGTTTGTTAGCTTTTAGGTGGATCCAGTAGCTAAAGACCTATGAGGGCACATAGTTTATGGGATATGGAGATTGCTACTAGAAACTCACCCTTTCTGACGAATGAGCTTCTATCGCAAGAGATTGTTTCTAGAAATCCGCCATTTCTGACAGAGGAGCTTCCATCTCGTAACAATATCCACTCGTTGCTAAGCATTTATCCCATGGAGTACTTATTAAGTCATAACTTGTTTCGTTAAGATAGCTCATTAGATCATGCATGGGAATAACCTTTCACAGTCCATGTGTCAATCCCCAAACTAGAGAAGGCGTGACTGGCACTCGACACCTTAAGCAATAGAGTTAGCCACATAAACATACAAACTGACTCAACTGAGGGCTTAGAATGTCGGGCAACATAACATCTAAAATACTATGACTGGACCCTTAAGGTGATAACCTAAATATGGATAAGTCATATAGATGAAGGTAGACAAGCCAAAGATAATAAGGTACTAGCTTACCGACAAGGCTACAATGAAGATATACACACATACATACATATATATACATGCCAAGCCTATGTGGCTGGAAACTGGAAGCTGTAGAAAGAAACCCAGAATACTGTGTCCACAATAGCCTCTATGAGTGACATAAGCAATGGTCGGGACAAGGCCCCAATTATACCCAAATTGTATAATAAAAGTAACATCCTATGAAAGCTCCAGGAAGAAGTGGAGCTTACCAACTCACAGCTGAACCCCGAATCCTAGCAGAGGGTCAATCAGAATCCCTACCTGGACCTGCACGCACGAAACAAAAATGCGTCCCCAGGTAACAGGGTGTCAGTACCAAAAAAAATGTAGTGGTATGTAAGGGAGAAAATAGAATAATAAATAGTTACTATAAAAAGGGGAATAAAGATACCACCTCAAACAAAAACTCTAGCAGCCGCCATGGCTGACATCAAACCTTATATAAATTAAATATGCATTATATGCTCGCATAATCGTATGTCGTGAATATTTATATAGATGCAAATGCATGTCATACCCAACCAAGTGCTAGCAATGGTGGTGCCTTCCAATAGTGAACCAGGATCATATTCGCCAAGTTGTGGCCATTTGTGTCTCATACATATAAATATAGGCAATAGGCTCCATACCTTCCAATTATAGCTCGGAAGTAGAATGCATAGCATGTAATGTCATGGATCTGTAATACATTTGTTACCTGAATCATGTTGCCAATTTTGGCTCATTGGTACTCTTGTCCTCATAATGTCGTAATCACTTTCGTATCACATGTAAATATCTCGTGAAACTTATATACTTGTAGATTAAACTAGAACACTTAACTTGGATTTAGAAAGGCAACTTAAACTTGAGGATATTCATAAAGAGCTTAAAGTTCTTCACTTAGTATCTATATATGTTTCCTTAGTGGTTTGTAAAAGAAAGTATTTCAGAAAAACCCGTACTTTAGTAGTTTAAACCTACGATTTATATTTAATAGTTTTGGAGATCGACGTTTCATTTTAAAATTTTCAAAAATATAAATTAGCGAGGGAGGACTGATTTCAAATTCATATTGTTCATCTCTAATCTTTTTAAGTTACTACACCTAAAGAAGAATAAGAATTTGTACACATGAACCTTTAGTCAAGAGAATCAACAAAATGACATAAAGATGCCAAATACCCTATCTAACCGAACGAGTGGAATAGCAACATAATGGAGTCACAAAAATACACAAGTTGCAATATCAATGCCTTCCACGAAAGGTCTTTCTAGTAATAGAGTAGTAAAACAATATTTGACGATTTAGGATTCCAAAATTCGTGCTCAAAGGAAGTACAATGCTTAGCCATAACATACCTTAATTCTGGGTGGGTCTTGTTGTATCAATATGGATAGTACCCCTTCCTTACAGTATGTAATCTAAAGAAAATCATGTCATAGTATGTAATCTACATAAAATCATGTCACACAACAATTACAGGATGAATATTAACACGGCAGGGTCAAAGTAGCAATTTAGATCTTACTAGAAGAGTAATTAGCTCGCCAGACCCTTTTTAAATGTATGCTTCATTACCTTTTCCTCTCCAAATTACAACCCCAAATTAATGACGTAGCATACATTTTTGCAGCAGCTATTAATAAGTGGAGACCTACACAATAGTCAACAACAACCAAATAGAGTATGCCTGCACAATAACAAAAACTTGGTGTATCACCACACCCCTCCTCTCCCACCACAAAATAACCACAACCAAATCCAAACCATGAGTCTTCAAACCATTAAAGCCAGAAAAATATATCTAATACAGTCCTTTAATTGTTCAATATAACCATAATAACTCAAACTTACGGCTTCCAATCACCATCCTATGAGTTCGTCCAATAACTATGTTTGGAATCACGTCTTTATCCATAAGCAATATGAGAATAAAAGGGCAAAACCTTAATTTAAAATTGATGGAGCTTATAGTATTTTAGCATGTCTCCTCAATTACAAAGAGTCTCCTCAAACACAAGATGTTGAACTAAGAAGAAGTCATTTGAAAATTGCAATGCAATAATAGAACCAACGTTACACTTATTTAACTTATAATTAATTACCCATCTATACTTCTTCATCTCTTCCAGACTCATATCAACAACAACTACACACAACCAAATCATTTTCGAAAATTCCAGCAACAACAACATCAGAAAATACTTCAAAAACAGCCCAACATCACGTAACTATCAAAATACGATTTTTCAGCCGTCTATTCGTGTTCTTGCTTATATAGCATAGCAATAACTTGGAATCACTCAATAAAGTAAAGGGTGAGAATTAATTATTACCTCCAAACAGTAGCAACACCACCTAAAAACGAGACTCTTTCACCACGAAGAATCCTTCAAATCACAACCAACGAGGAGGAAAGAAGTAACACAATATCTACGAACGTTCCGATGGTGAAACCACATTGAAATCTTGTAGATCTTTGCTTGGATGATAGGGGAACCTTTAGAGAGGATTTGGGATTATTTTCTTCTTATTTTGGTCGAAAAAAATGAGTTAGAACGAAGGGAAACCAAATCTTATAGAGCTAAACCGATTTAGGGGCGGGGGACCCACCTTCACGTGCCTGCTTGTGCAGCTCACTAAAATCTGAATATCTCTCAATTCTGAAGTCGTATGGACAAATGGTTTAGTGCGTTAGAAAGTAGACTCATAGACCTTCAATTTCATATATTGGGGTTCTTCTAAAGCTTTATATATTGGGAGAAAAGCTCTGAGACATTTAACCCAAATTTCAGAAGGTTTATTAAGGAAACTTACTCTAAACTTTATCAACTTTTATTTCCCAACTTGCTTGACTTCAAAACTTAAATTACGATCATTGGGAGAATATATCACCTTATAAACATCCTTATTATCATATAAGACACACTTTGTCTTACCGTAAAGGTGCTGGTTAACTTACCTTACGAACGGGCGGGGTGTTCGAACAGATATTCTTTAACTCGAACTTGTTTAAGGGCATCCTTGACCCATAATGTTAGTTTATTTTTTTCATTTTTACCACCCCTATGCAAACTTATTCTTCTAACATGATACACCAAGTCATATAAACCTCATACACTCATGCATTGATACGCATATTATGCGGAAGAACCACAGGGTCTCACATCATGTCTTCATATAACATTAGAGTCGGTTAGGTGAGAATTGCCTTTCAACCTTAGAATCATCATATTATGAGAAAACTTTTCACATTATGTTCATTATATGTTCATGAGAATAGCCTTTCAATCAGTACAACAACATTATCATAATCATGGACACTTCACTCTCAAAGTGTTCTTAAAGCATATACATAACCTTCATAATTCATGCATTATATCATGTCTTGCCTTTTCAAAGGTCAAAGCTCATCTGAATCAACATATCTAGAATTACTACATTAAACATAGATAATAACATAATTCAAATAGCTCAATTACTACAAGCATAATCTCATAATATCCTTCTTTCATCAATTCACCCACATCACAAGGTCACAAATTGGTAATATGGGGATTTCATAGATTCATGGGGATTTCAACATAAAAACAATAATAAATCATCAATTCAATCATAATATAAAGTAATTAAATCATTAGAATCGTTTTTAGAAAGGAATCCATGACTTGGAGTAAAACCCTAGCTTTTGGGGAATTACTAGTTTTGAAATTGAGTTTGGAGGGACTCCATGGATGAAGGACTACCATACCTTAGCTATGAATCTCCAAAGAAATTGAGTAGAAAACCTTGCTCCTTCAAACCCTAGCTTCCACTTTATTCTTCTTCTTCCTTGAAGTTCTAGAGAGGGAATTTTGAGGGAAGAGTTGGTTTTGATTTGGGATTTTGGAATTATGAGGAAGATGAATTAATTTGGGGGTCTTAAATCATTATACAGTTAGTCTAATTTAGTGTAAAACAACCTCACTTAATACTAACTACAAATGGAAAACCCCAAAGTTCCCCTAAGTGTAACTGCCACAAGGCTGTTTCAGGCCTCACTCACAACCACGGTCCATGGATGGACCCACGTGGCGTGCTGGTGAACCATGGGTTGAGGTTCTGGGGATTGTTTTCGATGCCTTGACCTACGCCCCTCACCCACGAGGCGTAGGTGCCCTCCGTGGGTCATTACCAAGGCAGCCCCTAAGTGTCCTCCTCAAGGACCCATGGTTGGTCCGTGGGGTTTGTACCTTGACGTTCTAACACCAAACCCTATATTTTTAGGTATTGGGAGGTCCATTCAAGTCTCTAACTCTAACGTCAAGCTCTAGTTTAGCCTACTAGTTTTCGGAGTGTTACAATATCTCCCCATTGGGAACATTCATCCCCGAATGATGATCTAGACACCTTACATAATTAAATACTCAAGTCTAGCAGCCCATCATGCATGCAACATCAAAATAATGCACAATCCTAAGGAGGAAACTTTAACTCCAACTCAAACATAATCAATGCATCACAAGGAAGTAGGAACTAACATCTAACAACCTATTATGCATGAAACTCAACATATTTCATATTCATAGAAGGAACTACCTTCTCAAACTAAAAGCATGCTCAACACAATATCATGGAGCCAATATGCTATTACTCTCAAAAGCATACTAAAGCATGTTCATCAACTCATCTCATGAAGTCAAATATGCAACTCATATTAAATGCACAACAACATGAGGAACACATCAATCATGAATACTCATTTTCTTACTAAACATGAAGTTCATCAAGAATATGTTTATCATAAGGAAATCATGGAACACACATATACTCATGTGACTTCCAAAACATCAAAACTCAAGAGGAACTACTTACCTCAAGCTTGAATAGGAGTAGAAGAAAAGAGATGAGGATATCGGGACTTCATATCGGCCTCGGCCTCCCAAGTAGAACCCTGAACTAAGTGATTTCTCCACAAAACTTTTACTGAAGCTATTTCCTTGTTTCTCAATCTCTTGACTTGCCGGTCTAGGATCTCTACTAGAACCTCTTAACATGAAAGACTTTCGTCAACTCCCAACCCTTCTAGGGGGATAATGTATACCGGATCTCCAATACACTTCTTAAGCATAGAAACATGAAATACCAAATGAACCGGGACCAACTCATAGGCAACCTTCCCAATAGGTTTCAAAGTTTAGTATGGGACCACATACCAGGGACTAAGTTTTCCCTTCTTGCCAAACCTCACCACACCTTTCATAGATGAGATTTTTAGATAGACCCAATTATTAACTTCAAATTTTAGATCCCTTCTTCTCACATCGGCATAAGACTTTTGTCTACTTTGAGTCTTTCTCAACCTCTCTCTAATAGGTCGAACTTTCTCATTGGCTTCATAAACTAGCTCGAGACCTATCAAAGAAATTTCACCCACCTCAACCCAACCAACCGGAGACCTACATCTCCTACCATAAAAGGCCTCAAAAGGACCCATACCGATGCTTGAGTGATAGCTATTATTGTAGGCAAATTATATTAAAGGCAAGTGGTCATCCCAATTACCCTTGAAGTCTATAACACATGCCCTTAGCATATCTTCTAATGTTTGGATGGTACGTTCCGCTTGGCCATCGGTTTGGGGATGAAAAGTCGTGCTAAGCTTAACCTTAGTACCAAGCCTTTTTTGGGATGACTTCCAAAAGTGTGAAGTAAATTGAGTACCCCGATCCGGAATAATAGACAAAGGAACCCATACAACTTCACTATCTCTCTTATATACAACTTGGCATAGTCTTCCACCGAAAAAGAAACCTTGACAGAGAAAAAGTGGGCTGATTTTGTCATCTGATCTATAATGACCCAAATAGAATAATGTTACCTTCGGGTGCGAGGCAATCCCACAATAAAATCCATATTCACCTCTTCCGACTTCCAGGTGGGAATTGCTATATCTTAGGATAATCCTCCCGGCCTTTGATGCTCAACCTTAACTTGTTGACAATTCAAACATTTGGCCATAAATCCCGCAATATCCTTCTTCATTCCGTTCCACCAATAGACTTCTTGTAGATCACGGTACATCTTGGTGGCTCCCGGATGAATGAAATACCGAGAACTATGAGCTTCTTCTAAAATTTGTTCCCTCAAACCATCAACATCTGGAACACATAACCGACCTTGGTACCTAAGCACCCCATCTCCCCCTTGCTAGAAAGCCTCAACGGACTTCATGAGTACCGACTCTTTCAACTCTACTAATATAGGATGAAGGTCTTGCTTAGACTTCACATCCATCACAAAGGACAATTCAGAACCATTATGGACCATGACACCACCCTTGGTGAAACCCACTAGTTGAACACCTAATCTGGCCAACCTAAGCACATCACGAACCAGTTCTTTCTTTTCACCCTATACATGAGCTACACTACCCATGGACAATCTACTAAGAGCATCCGCTACCACATTAGCTTTGCCGAGGTGATAAAGGACACTCATGTCATTGTCCTTTAATAATTCTAACCACTTCATTTGGTGAAGATTCAAGTCCTTTTGACTAAACACGTATTGTAGGCTCTTATGATCGGTAAATACATCAACATGCACCCCATATAGATAATGCCTCCATTTCTTTAAGGCAAGAACAAATGCCTCTAACTCAAGGTCATGGGTGGGATAGTTCTTGTCATGGACTTTAAGTTGTCTTGAAGTATAGGCAATCACCTTACTGTTTTGCATAAGACACACCCCAACCCAACTCTAGAGGCATCACAATACACCACAAAACCATTCGTACCTTCCGGTAAGGTCAACACCGAAGTGGAAGTAAGTCTATCTTTCAAATCTTGGAAACCCTTCTCACAAGCTTCCGACCATACAAACTTAGCTTTCTTTTAGGTCAAAGCCATCAAAGGAGAAGCAATGGAGGAAAACCCCTCAACAAACCTCCTATAGTAACCGGCCAAACCCAAAAAGCTTCTAATGTCGGAAGGAGATGGAATTCTAGTCCAACTCTGGACTGCATCCATCTTCTTAGGATCTACCTCAAAACCCTTGCTTGACACAATATGACCAAGGAAATCTACGAACCTTAACAAAAATTCACACTTGCTAAACTTTCCAAAAAGTTGGTGGTCCTTAAGAACTTGCAATACAACCCTCAAATGGTCAACATGCTCATTCTCACTCCTTGAATAGATCAAAATATGATCAATAAACACGATCACAAACATGTCAAGATATTGGCGGAACCCTCTATTCATCAAATCCATGAACGCCGCCGGATCGTTAGTCAAACCAAAGGACATTACTAGGAACACATAGTGACCATATCTTATCCAGAAAGCCATCTTGGGAATATCAATCCCTCTCAGCCTCAATTGGTGATAACCCGAATGAAGATCAATCTTAGAGAAATAACTAGCCCCTTGAAGTTGGTCAAATAAGTAATCTATCCTTGGGAGAGGATACTTATTCTTAATGGTCACTTTATTCAATTGATGATAATCAATGCACATTGTAAGAGACTCATCTCTCTTTCTAACAAACAACACCGGAGCACTTCATTAAGAGATACTCGATTGAATAAAACCCTTGTCTAGCAAATCCTTTAGTTGCTCTTTCAACTCCTTTAGCTCCGCCGGATCCATTTTATAAGGAGGAATAGAGATAGGTTGCGTATCCAAAAGAAGGTCAATACCAAAATCTATTTCCCACTCGGGAGGAATACCGGGTAAATCATCGAGAAATACTTTTGGAACTGACTCAAGAGAAGGGGTTTCGGAATATACATCTCTCACCCTAACCACATGCTAAAACAAACTTTTGACATCATCTTCCTAGCTTTAAGGTAAGACACAAATTGACCTCTAGGCATAGATTTTCCTCCTTTCCACTCTAAGATAGGCTCACCCGGGAATTGGAATTTAACCACCCGAGTTCTACAATCTATAGAGGCATAACATGCATGCAACCAATCCATACACAAAATCACATCAAAGTCTAACATGTCTAACTCTACCAAGTCAACAAGAGTAACTTTGTGGGATAAGGAAATGGGACATCTTCTATAAACCCTTGTAGCCACCACAAAATCACCAATCGGGGTAGAAACCGAAAAAGGTTCTAATAACACTTCGGGGAGTATATCAAACTCCATGGCCGCATAAGGTGTTAGAAAGGACAAAGTAGAATCGGGATCTAACAAGACATATACATCAATAAGAAAGACTTTTAACATACTGGTCACCACATCCGGGGAACTCTCTTGGTCACCTCGGGATAGAAGAACATAAAAGCGGTCTTTCTTTGGAGTATTTGAGTTTGAACCGCTAGGAGGAGCTTGTTTGTCCTCTTTTCTCTTACCCAAAAGAGTTGGGAAATTCCTCAATTGATGACCACTCTTAACATAACCAAAACAAACATACGAGCTGGCTAGACACTTGCCATCATATTTCTCACCGCACTTAGCATAAGTAGGCCTAGCCATAGAAGATCCATTACAATTGTCTCCTTGAGAGTTAGGGTTAAACACCCTATCCTTGTTGACCCTTGTGGAAGCACTTGAGGAACCTTCGTTGGAGAACCTTTGTTTGAACCTTGGTCGACCTTGTCCATCGGACTTAGCATTGGAGAAATTCCCATCACCAGTTCTAGCTCTTTATACCTCTCTATTCTTTTCCTTGAGTTTCTCTTCTTTTATTTGTTAGGAATGCACCATGAGACGTGAAATGTCCATACTCGGGATAAACATTGCAGCACGACATTCTTTGACTACCAAGTCAGAAATTCCCATCACAAATTTATTCATTTTGACCCTTGAATCTGCCACTATGGTTGGAGCATACTTGGATAGTTGGGTGAACTTAAGAGCATACTCTTTCACACTCATACCTCCTTGACGAAGGTTTATGAACATATGCATCTTTAGTTCCCTCAACTCTAAGGGAAAGAATCTATCACGAAATGCTGATTTAATGATTCCCATTCTATCGGGCCCACTCCTACGGGTCTCTACCCTTCCACTGATTATATCAAACTTGAGCCACATCATTTAGTTGGTAGGCGGCTAAATCCACCTTATCTTTCGAAGATACCCCTATAATATCAAGTACTTTATAAACCTTGGAGGATCTTCTTCCACCTTGGAGACATGAAATTCGAGGGGGTTCATTCTTGAAAAATCCCTCATTCTAGAAGCGGCGGAATTCATATTAGGGTTCACATGAGTCACAACATCTCTATTGGTCTAAGCCATCACCGCTTGAGCTTGCGTCATCAAAGCTTAGGCCAACATTTAGAAAGCCGACCTAACGTCCACATCCGACATAGCCGAAGGATTAATTGGAGCTTGATTAGCTTGAGGACCTTCTTCATTCACTTGGTCACCCTCCATTCTTCTAGCGTTTGCCCTTCGTGTATTCATATTTGGAAGACACAAAGGAAATATTAGGAGAGGGACTTTATAGAGCTAAACTCTATGGCACGACTTTAAGAGTAATGAAAGAAGTGTATTTTCCTAGTCATATTGTAGCCTATCATTCATAAATATTGCGCGCTTCACACTCATGAACAGGACTCTACTGGACGTGGCTTATGAGACGTCATCCTAGAATCATTCTAAACCTTGTGCTCTGATTACCAAGTTTGTCACGACCCAGGGGTACCCCCCCTAGATGTAACAAGGAACATAAAACCCCGAAAAGCACTATGTAAGCCACTTAGATTATCATAACATAAGCATAGAACAATAAAGAGAAGAAAATGCATTTCAAGTCCAAAATTTTCATAAAGCAAAGCGGAAGTCTAGACTTGTCTCAATATAGCCATCTATTACAATAGTTTTAATGAAAAGGGACACGGCCTATACAATATAGTCCAAAAATGAAATACTCAAAATGAAACTACAAATGAAACACCCGTCTTCGAATCATGATGACTCACCACAATCTAGGAGAATAGTTGAATCCAAGCTTCAACCAAATGATGACCGCCTTAAGAAACAGACCCTACACTTGGGAAAAGTATAGGAAAATATGGGGTAGTACTAAAATGCAATAAGTATGATAGTCATGCATAAAAACCTTGAAAACATGCTAAAAGGGACATTGTAGTTGAATGCATGCAATTTACTAAGTTAAAGAATCATTTTGAAGATAATGGAAAACATAAGTCATAAGCATGTTAATTACATAGATCATCATATCATAAGAGAAACATAATATAAGTACCCTAAAAGTCTACTTGTGCCATGCATGAATAAGATCCCTAATCCCACCCATGCCAAGTAAAGCTTCTTGAGTGACAATAGTTCATAATTCATGTTATTGTTCATATTGTTGCCATAGTGGGAATGAGCCTTAACTGACATAGACCATGTGAGCTAAACATGGAATCTAGTGTTACCCACATCGAAAAGGGGTTGTCTTACTTGCCAGGTAAGACCATGGTTTGTTAGCTTTTAGGTGAATCCACTACCTAAAGACCTATGGGGGGCACATAGTTTATGGGATATGGAGATTGCTACTAGAAACTTGCCCTTTCTAACGGAGGAGCTTCCATCTCAAAAGATTGTTTCTAGAAATCCACCCTTTTTGATGGAGAATCTTCCATCTCATAAAAATATCCACTCCGTGCTAAGCATTTATACCACAGAGTACTTATTAAGTCATAACTTGTTTCATTAAGATAGCTCATTAGATCATGTGTGAGAATAACCTTGCACCGTCCATGTCTACATATAACATTAGATTCGATTAGGTGAGAATTGCCTTTCAACCTTAGAATCATCATAGTGTGGGAAAACCTTTCACATTATGTTCATTATGTGTTCATGATAATAGCCTTTCAATCAACACAACAACATTATCATAATCATGGACACTTCACTCTTAAAGTGTTGTTAAAGTTTATACATAACCTTCATAATTCATGCATTATATCATGTCTTGCCTTTTTAAAGGTCAAAGCTCATTTCTATCAACACATATAGAATTACTACATTAGACATGGATAATAAAATAATTCAAATAGTTCAATTGCTATAAGCATAATCTCATAATATCCTTCTTTCCTCAATTCACCCACATCACAAGGTCACAAATTGGGAATATGGAGATTTCATGGATTCTTGGGGATTTCATCATAAAAACAATAATATATCATCAATTTAATCATAATATAAAGTAATTAAATCATTATATTCGTTTTTAGAGAGGAATCCATGACTTGGAGTAAAACCCTAGCTTTTGGGGAATTACTAGTTTTGAAATTCAGTTTGGAGGGACTCCATGGATGAAGACTATCCATGGATGAAGGACTACCATACCTTAGCTATCAATCTACAAATAAATTGAGTATAAACCTTGCTCCTTCAAACCCTAGCTTCCACTTTCTTCTTCTTCTTCCTTGAAGTTCTAGAGAGAATTTTGGGGGAAGAGTTGGTTTTGATTTGGGATTTTAGAATTATGAGGAAGATGACTTAATTTGGGGGTCTTAAATCATTATCTAGTTAGTCTAATTTAGTGTAAAACGACTTCACTTAATACTAATTAAAAATGGAAAACCCCAAAGTCCGCACCATCAAACCAGCCCCCAACCACCCAAAAAAAAAAAACTCGTTTTAAAAAAATATTTTTAACTTCAATTTTTTTACCCCTCCCTCACCCCTAACCCCAGCCTCCTACAACCCCCCCACCCACCCAAAAAAAATAATATTAAAAGTTGTTCTTAAAAGATATTTTAATTTCAATTTTTTATTTTTTTACCCCCCCCCCCCACATCAGCCCCCCACACCCTTCAAAAAAAAAATTTAAGTTAGTTTTTAAAAAATATTTTCTACTACAAATTTTTATTTTTTCACCCCTATCCTCGACTCTCCTCCACACTCCCCAAAAAAAATTTAAGCTAGTTTTAAAAAAATATTTTCTACTTCAAATTTTTGTTTTTTCACCCCTACCCTCGACTCTCCCCCCCGCCCCCCCCCCCCCCCATTCCCCAAAAAAAAATTATATTTTTTTTACAAAATATTGTCAACTTCAAAATTTTATTTTTCACCCCGATCCTCAACCCCACCCCCTCGGCCAGCCCCCCACCCCGCCCCCCAAAAAAAAATTTGAGTTTGTTTTTAAAATATATTTTCAACTTCAAAATTTCATTTTTTTCACCTCTACCCTCGACTCCCGCCCCACCCAACCCCTACCACCCCCCCACCCCACAAAAAAAATTTAAGTTTATTTTTAAAAAATATTTTCAACTTCAAATTTCATTTTTTTCACCCCACCCCAAAAAAAAAATTTAAGTTTGTTTTTAAAAAATATTTTCAACTTCAAAATTTCATTTTTTCACCCCTACCCTCGACCCCCCCACCCCAAAAAAAAAATTAAGTTTGTTTTTAAAAAATATTTTCAATTTCAAAAATTATTTTCTACTCTAATAAAAATAAAAGATATTTCTCAAAAACGTTTTTCATTCATAAAGAAAACACTAAAAAAAATTTCTGAAAAATATTTTCTACTCACAAACTAAACATGAGAAAAGAAGTCAAAATCTACTTATTTTCCAAAAAAGCATTTTCCTTCATACCAAATACACCCTTAATATATAATTAGTCCCTTAAATTTATTAGAATAATATATTTAGATATTTGAACCAAGTTTTATCCTAACTAAACATTTCAATTAGACATTTTTTATTCAAATATTAAAGAAAAAAATATGTGTGTTTCATTTGTATATTAATAAAATATATCATTTTCTTTAATTATTATAACATTCACTTCAATAAAGCGTAAAACTTCAGATATTTTCTATTTAAGGTTGATGCGTCTGTTTAAATGAAATGATATATTTTATGTGTTTAACTTAACTAACTAATAGACAAATGAAAACACACGTAAAAAATTTTAAAGTTGAATCGAAAGTGTCTAATTAATTTAATTAGTTGGAGTGTCTAAATAGAATATTTTAACAAGTTTAAAGGACTGACTATATATAAAGCCTTTTTTATTTACTTAGAAATAATTAAGAAGTGATTTATTTTCCAAAAAAAAAAATTAAGAAAACATTTTTCTTCACTTCGAACACATTTTATTGTTTATATTATGGCATCAACAAATAGAAGTGGTTGAATTATATATATAGATGATGTGCCAAAAAAAACATTTTTCTTCACTTCGATCACATTTATTGTTTATATTATGGCATCAACAAATAGAAGTGGTTGAATTATATATATAGATGATGTGCCAAAACTACTGGGGAGGATCCCAACGCATTAGACACTGTTGAGGTTGGTTGGTGTGGGGGGGGGGGGGGGGGGGAGGCGATGGTGAGTAAAACATATTTATGTGAATTGTGAAGTTAGGAGTGTGTCAAAAAGGATTTACCATTTGGTTTGGAAGTTTTCTTTGTAGACCTTCCGAAGGTATTGCAAGTTCCTTTAGGCTTTACTTTTTTGATGAAATAAATACTTACTTATTTTTTGGGGATAATTTCAAAGAAGTCCTCAGATTTTGCTTAGTGACATTAATTATTATTTTTATTATTGTTATATGTTATTTATTAAAAAGTAGATCAAAGAAAATATTAAATATTGATATAATTGAATTTTAACATGAATAATTAATATAATTTAAAAAATCTATTCAAATAAATTAAAAAATTATTTCACAAATCAAAACAAAAAATAATAATGTATAAAATGTAAAATAAAGAATTTATTGTGTAAAGATGAAGAATAAGAATTTTATTGTATTCTTTTAAGAATAAGAATTTTATTCTTCGTTTTACTCAATAAATTTATTTATTTTATTTTATGTTAAACTGAAATATTTTAAATATTTCGAGATAAACTAATCTTAAGAATTTGAATAAATAAAACAATGTCTTTTAGAACAAATAAAAGAATTTAACTAATTAGCAAAAGAATTCAATTCAATAAAAAAATTGGATTGAGGATATTTTATACCAAAAGATGAAAGGAGAGGAATTTTTTAACAAAAAACAAAGGTGAAGCGTATTTTTAGATCAAAAGTTGGAAGAAAATTTTTTCTGAACCGTTTCCTATAGATTAGGGGTATTCTTGGTCATTTTTCCTTGTTTAAAGATTTATATTACGCTTAAGATATTACACTAGTGTCACAAGCTAAGATATTCATACCACAATTACAAAGAAAATAACATAGTGGAGGTAAATGTAAATTTAGTTAGGACCCAACTCATCATAAAACCAACTCTTGGTCTGAACTGCTTAAATGAGTTGACTGCACAAGAGTAAAAAATATGATGGTTAAATGCTGGTCAAACACATACACAATCCATCAAACTTTTCCTTATTTTATATTTTGACACTCAAACTTAATTTTGTTCCATTTTAACCCTTAAATTACATTTTCTATGTACCATTCAAACATGGAATTTTATTTTTTTTATTATTTTTGTTCTTCAATTGCAGTTTTTTATTTTAAAATTTGACGTGTCTGCTAATTTTTGTAAATAAAATATTAAAAATTAACGAATGAACATAGATTTTTTTAAAATAAAAATATTATTTTTTGAGATTTTTTCTCTATATTTTTGCATGGAAATAAATCGACGATTTTTTTTATTTTCTTTCTTAAACATTCAATTAAATTAAAGAATACTACATGTTTATTTGTTTCTTATCATTTAGGCTATTTGAATTTGATGCAAATACTCGCTTTTAATTTTTAATATAACTAAATACGAATAACAAAAAATCCATCTTCAAAACGAGAAAAAAAAGAGCCATGTTCTACTAAATAAATGTTAAAACTCGATTGAGTCGGGATGTCGATAATTTTTTAAGAAAGAAAACCAACACAATTTCGTCGGTTATTTTTCACACAAAATATACAGAAAAACTCTCAAAAAGAATCAATGTTTGTTCGTTAATTTTAAATTTTTTACTAAAATTAACTGACACATGCCGATTTTTAAAATAAGAAAATGCAATTGAAGAACATATATAAAAATAAACAAATCATAAAAATAGTATTTCGTGTTAAAATGGTACGTAAAAAATAGAGTGTAACGGTTAAAATGGAACAATGCTAAGATGGAGTGCCAAAATAAAAAATGAGAGCAAGTTAGAGGGATTGTGTATGTGTTTGGCCTTAAAAGTAGTAAAGATATCTATAATATTTAAAAGGGAAAAAGGACAATTATACCCCCCAACTATCGTAAATGGTATGCAGATACCCTCCGTCATACTTTTGGAACATTGGTGCCTCTACCGTCTAAAAACTAGAGCATATATACTCTTTATACTAACGGACTTTCACGTGTCATAATCTTATCCACCATCCTGACATTGATTAAATATCGGATCGACGGATAAGATAGCGTCACGCGTCCCTATTTAGTCTTCTGTTAGAGTGAAGGACATATATGCTCTAGTTTTTGGATGGCAGGGGCACCAATGTCCCAAAAGTATATCAGATAGTATCTGCATGTCATTTACGATAGTTCGGGGATATATTTGTCCTAAACCATCCAAAAGCATAGAAACCGACTAATATCATACAAAGGGGGTCACTTATTTTTTTCTGAGGGCAGGGAGTTTGGATTGCTGTTCAGTGTACTGCACTATGGGTACAAGATCACACCTTAGACACCATGGTCATTGATCGGTAGGACCCTTATTTGATAGGCATTAGGGGATTTGAGGTAATAGAAAGCATGAACAGACTATGATGGATTTGGTACGCAAGAACATTTCTGCTTATAGATGTTCATCAATCCAGCGCTATGTTTCTTTTGTTAGGAGCATGAACATGACAAGGATTACATCATAGGACAGGTTATTGCATGATACACACTTTTATAGTATATTAGTTCAAAGAGTATATGATGGCTCTGCCAATTAAGAAAAACGTAAAAAGAAAATGTTAAAGTGAACCAAAATCAATATTGATACCTGTAAACTGTTGAACAATGATTTGATGGTGCACTATACTATAGACTAGTTATCTTCCTTCATTAGTCATCAATTGTGAAAATACCTTGCTTGTTGATATATCTGAAGCCCCATCACCATTATACACCTCATTGTGGAGACCCTCTGGCAATGGCACTGGAAGCTCATTGGAAATCTCAGGCACTTCTCCAAGTGTTCCAGATTCTTGAAGCTGGAATGCATATTCCAAGTTCCACAATACGTCACCCATTGTTGGCCTATCAATTCCATAATCAGCCAAACATTTCTCGGCAGTCTCCCCGAACTTCCTCAAACAGTTTAGCTTTATCTGGCCTCTGATATGGGGATCAACAATCTTGTCTAGTTGTCCATCCTTCTGCCACTGCATAGCCCATTCAGCCAAATTAACTTGCTCTCGTGTAAGCAGAGGATCAATTGCTGGTCTAGCACATAAGACTTCAAATAGAACAACTCCGAACGAGTAAACATCAGACTTGTCAGTAAGCTGCTGCCTCCGAAAATATTCCGGATCAAGGTAGCCAAAACTTCCTTTTACACCAGTGCTGACATGGGTCTCATTAAGACAAGGGCCTGTCCTTGAGAGACCGAAATCAGCAACCTTAGCAACACAATTTTCATCAAGGAGGATGTTAGTTGACTTGATGTCACGATGGATGATTCCTTGAGCGAAACCTGTATGAAGGTAGTGGAGACCTCTTGCTGCACCTATGCATATCTCAAGCCTTTTCTTCCAAGATAAGGGTGATATGCCTGGACCATACAAATGCCTCTTAAGAGGTCCCTTCTCCATATACTCGTAAACAAGTATCATCTCAGACTGTTCTTCACAATAACCTACAAGTGAAACAAGATGGTGGTGGCGAATCTTGGAAAGAACAGTGATTTCAGTCTGAAATTCAGGTAGGCCCTGCCTGGAACCTGGCACACCTCTCTTTATAGCAACCTTTCTGTTGTCTCCAAGAATACCTCTGTATACCATCCCAAAGCCACCAGAACCGACTAGCAAACTCTTATCAAAATTATTAGTAGCCAATTGTATTTCGGCAAAGGGAATCCTCTGGCGTAGATATCCATTTGGTCCAGGCGAAGTCCCATCAGACAATGTACCATGGGAACTACTTCCATATCGACGTAAAGGCGTCCATCCAGCACTTTCTGAGGGCTTTGGTTTTAGCTTTTTCTTTCTGCAGACAAAGAATAGCAAAGCAGCAAGAATCATCACCACAGTCAGCAGAACAAAACTTCCAAGAACAGAACTCACTATAACCCAAACATTTCTCTTGTTAGAACCTGTCCGGGAAGCCACAAAATTAACCATTTTCATAATCTCAACACCATTCAGAATGGCATTCTTCCTCATTGAACTACTTAAGTTAGAAGGATCGATGCTTACTTGCACAACACCTGAACTACCTGAGTATACCACAAAATCTATGTAATATGGTGTAGCAAGCTCACGGAATGTAAGCGAAGATAAATCAAGGTCTTTGTATGCTGTGAAGCCATTGAGATATACATTAAAGTACAACTGTCCAGGTGACAAACTAACAATATCACAGAAATGCAAGCGAACAAAGTGGGAAACATCTTTAATAGCGACAGGAAAGTTCCATGTGATATTAAATTTGAAATCTGTAGTTACATTATCCGTATTCATCTGCTGTGCTGTCATATAGACACTATCAGGAGCAATTTCCCTTGTAGCACCACCCTTTTGATACTTGGGAACATGAGAAGTTCTTGCAATTTTAGCAGCATATTTCAAAATGAGGAAATCTTCATCTGGAATCCAACTTCTCCAGAGAGTATCATTAAAAGGAGTTAACTTTAACCCTCCAACATTAATCCTATGAACAGTCTCTAATGTTTGTAACGTCATATTCTGATTAAACTCCCGAATTCCTTTGGGACCAACTGATTTAGCCCCATCACCAATTATGAAATCATCCGGAGCTGAAAACACTTCAATTGCATTTACAAAAGCAAAACTGGATTCATAAGGATTAGGTGTGAAGTTAATTTCAAGTTCAAACTTATCCACCATCAATATGAACTCTCTAACCACACTATTAGTAATAGTAGTATTAACACTAAAAAGCAAAACCCCATTTGCAGAAAAACTGAAAATTGCTTTTCTGAAATCATAATTGTGAGAAGTGAAGGGAGAGAAATGAAGTCGCAAGAAATGGGTCCCAATCTTGTTGATATTGAACACATACTTTGAAGCATCATTGAAAACCCTAGCACTAGAATAAAGGAAAGATAAATTGGAAGATGGGTTTGTATTTTCTTCAAAGACAATAGACTTACCTTGAGAGGTATAAACTGAATTAGAGTCACCAAGGAAGAGTCTGTTATCAACTAAGACATCTGTATTTGAACCACAGTTTATCAAGTAGTTATCTTGTGGGGAGAAAGCACCTGATAAATAGATGATACAGAAACAAGGGATGAAAAAACCAACAACAACTTTACAACTTCTCATGGGAGAAGAATGAGAGAATTAATTGTACTCTACTATTTTTTTTTAACAACAAGATGTGAGTGAATTCTTTTCAAGTAACACAAAATGTGAATGTCAAGGAGAGCTGTCCAAAATACTGTGTAAACAAAGAAAAGTGGCGGCTCGTGAACACATTTTCTTCCACCATTAATAGTGTCCTCCACTTGCAAGTTGGAACTCTACATCTGTATACCATTATATTTTTGCCTTAAATCATTTACTCCTTTTGTTTCTATTTATATATAGTTCTTACTAAAATTAGATTAAAAAAATATTTTTTGTTCTTAGTTACTTGTTCATTTTTTCTTTTATAATTGTCCCTAATTACTTGTTCATTTTAACAAATCAAGAAAAGATAATTTTTTTTTACCTATTATACCTTGAATTTAAAAATAAAAAATAAAAAAATTATTACTTTGAAAAAGATAGAACTTCTTGAAAATCTTAAATTTTTAATTTATCCACTTCATAATTAATAGGGGTAAAATGGTAAACTCATTATGTCATTAATAGTTTTCTTAATAGGTGTGTCAATTCAAAAGTGGACAAGTAATTAGTGACAGATAAAGTACTAGATACTCCCTTTGTCCCAATTTATGTGACTTACTTTTCTTTTTAGTCAGTCCCAAAAAGAATGACACATTTCTATATTAAATAACAATTTGACTGTAAAATATATATTTTATCCTTAATGAAATGATTTACAGCCACACAAATTTCTATCATTCATTTTGGACCATAAATTTTAAAAGTCTTCATTTCTTTCTTAAACTCCGTGCCGAGTCAAACACCTCACATAAAATGAGACGGAGGGAGTATTAGTTAATACTTCCTCTGTCCCTAATTACTTGTCCACTTTTTCTTTTTTAATTGTCCCTAATTTCTTGTCCTTTTTGACAAATCAAGAAAACACAATTTTTTTTTACCTATTATATCCTCAATTAATTATTTTAAAAAGGTAAAACTTTTTAAAAATCTTAAATTTTTAATTCACCTACTTCATAATTAATAGAAGTAACATGATAAACTCACTATGTCAATCATTGTTTTTCTTAATAGGTGTATCAATTCAAAAATGGACAAATAATTAGAGACAGAAGGAGTACTTGATATTTTATAAAACCAATACATAAATAACTTTATTCTTCATATTTTACCCTTTAAGAGTTTTTTTTTTTTGTTTTTTTTTGGTCCATGGACCGTTTTATTAATAATAGACTGTAAAAAAAAACAAAGCTAAGACAAAGCCAATGAGTCTAAAAGCTGAGGCCGGGTTCAAAATAACCCAACCCATTACTATCCTACCAACATGAATAAAAGACCTCTTAAGCTGAGAAGAGTGTTCTCTACACTTTCCTAAAAGTTGTTTGTTTCTCTTCCCAATGTTGCATGCTGCTTATCGTTGGAACTCGTAACTACGTTGTCTCCTCCTCTGGTTCGCCTTCCACATTAGCTCCTATTAGTGTTTCTTGGAGACTCCATCTATTATATTCACTGTTACAAGGTAAGTTCCTCTCATCTTCTTCCTCTTTGTTGTTTTTCTCTCCTAACCCTTTCCATTTTGTGCTCTCAGGTGGTGGGGGGTCATCCCAAAGGATCGATATGTCATGCTTGTGCTTATGTTGCTTTGGGCTGCCTGTAAGTCCAATTTCCTCATTCGCCTTTCTCCCTCTTCCTTTTTGTAAGTGATGTTTGTCCCTTCTACTCAGGCGATTTCGAGCATTTGCTGCCCTCTTCTTGTTGTTGCACTCCCCAATCTTCTTATGGCTAACCAAGACCGCACTATCCTTTCTTTTTGGTGAAGGCTTTTGATAGCTAGAGCATTTAGTCCTAGCTAGGTTATTTGTCACAATCTTGATGTCTTCTTCAAGGCATACTCTGTTAATATTTCGACTGTGATTTCCTTTTGCTCCCATGTCAGTAGACATGTATGTGTGTATGCCAATGTCAACTGCATCTACTTATGGGTCTTCCTTTATGTACTTTATTGATTTACTTGAGCATCTTCATGTGTATTTATCTTCCTTGCCTTGATTATGATGTTGGTACTTGAGCTTTGTCCATGTACATCTCTGTCCCTTGCGATTCCACCACTTGATTTGCTAATGCATCCGCTAAAGTATTGTCTTCTCTGAATGTATGAACCATACATGCATCCAATAACTGCATAATCATGATGATCTTCTCAACTCTCTCTGTAATCTCCCATGGTATTATCCACTGTCTTTGAATAATATTCCTCACAACTAATGAATTTGTTTCAATAGTTACCTCATTCAGGTTCTTCTCTTGGCAGTATTCTAGTGCATCTTGAATATCCATCGACTCAGCCTCTGTATTCATGGCCATCCCTATGCCCTTGACTTTTACAGATATTAGGTCTCCTCCATCAATCCTCAAACAAAATCCATATGAACTAAGACATGGATTGCCTCTACTCGTCCCATTAATATTACATTTCAATTTCTGTCTGGCAGGAAATTTCCATGTAACCTAGACAAATTGTAGCTTAGGTCTATATTCTCTAAGTTTTGCAACTATGCCTTGCAAATTCCACATCCACCATGTAATCCACGAGTATAACACCTTTACAAGCTTCTTGACTATATCCTGAATTTGCATCACCATGCATGTATAGTCAACAACTTCCTCATGCATCCTGACATTCCTCCTCTTCTAGAGCGTGCACATTATAATTGATGGCATAACTCTTAACACAACTTGCAACTTTGTTGGGCCTTCCTCATACATTCCATATGAAGAAATTTATTTTAAATGACAATCCTTTGATTCAAATATATTACCCAATATCTCTTCTTCTTTATACTCTGCGTCTCACAATCTCCCATGCTGACTTAACCATAAATGATCCTTGTGTATTGGCCATCCACCAAGGAACATCTTTCTGGTTCGTGCACCTAGGAGGTTTTATGCTGTGCACTATTTACTCACTCATCTCCTCTGAGAGTCTATCAGTCAACTATTCAGGGTCTTTCTTGGTCTGTTATAAGAACTAGAGCTACCTGGTGAATTTCCTTTCTCTATGTGATAATTTGTCTTCTCTTTAAACCCCTTTTACTTTTCCTTTTCCTCCCCTCTTTTAATCTCTCATGTGGCACCCCTTCATCGATCTCCTCCTTACCTTCATTTCCTTGGTACTCTAGAGCCCCCAAATTGGTTCCCTAAAGTGATTTCTTGATCCCTAAAGTGACTTCCTCCATAATAAGCACCATTGGAAAGCTTGGACTCTTCTATCCGACTCTCGAAGGTGGTGCTGATCTCAGATGTTTCAAGGACATATGCAAAGATTTCTATGCCAAATCTTGGTAAAATTTTAACACTCAGAAAGGTCTTTTCAAAAAGCTTCTCGAAGACAAATACTATAAAAGAATACATCTAGTTTGTAGAAATTGGTCTTATGGTCAATCTCATAACTGGAGAAGGTTGATGGATATGAAGAATGATATTGAAAAAATAATATTATGGAAGATTGGGGATGACATGGCTTCATTTTGGTGGGACGATTGGACTGAAAAAGGAGCCCTCGCCAGTTTTGTTCAGAATCAGCATACTCCTAAGAAGATCAGGGTTCATGAATTTTTTGATTGTGGTAATTGGAATGCCTCTAAACACATAAATGTCCTACCTAAAGATCTTGTCAACACCATCCTTCAAATAGATATTCATGAAGGTAAACAAGACTGGCCTATTTGGACTATCACTTCAAGTGGACTTTTTTCTAGTAAAACAGCTTGGCATACTGTTAGAAAGCACAAAAATACTTCCTTCACTACTAGGATGATCTGTCAAAAATAACTTCTCTTCAAGGTCTATTTTTTATGCTTAGAACACTCCATATTAAGCTTCCCACATATGATAACGTGCAAAATTGCTTAAAGTGAATCTCTCGTCCATTTGTTCTTGTTGTAGTAATCATATATAGTTAGGAGACTATAAACCATTTATTTTGCGATAGTCTTATTGCCAAACATGTTTGGAACTATTTTGGTAATAGTTGTGGCATTTCCATTAATTTCGGGAGCATTAGACAAATTCACATGTGTTGGTGGATATCTATACATAAGAACCACATGCATACAATACGTCTTCAATGCATTCCTACAGTTATTTGTTGGGAGTTGTGGAAGTGTAGATGCTCTGCCAGATATGACAACATCAAGATGACTAGAAAGTATATTATTCTCCAAAGTTGTAAATATATGTGTATAATATTTTCCACTAACTGGTTGAAGCTATCCTTCCCTACTTCTTGGAATGAAATATGTCACTATACTGAGAATCTAATCCAGCATACTAGCCAAGTTACTTATTGGAATAAGCTTTTGAATGGTTTCTTAATACTTAATGTTGATGGATGCGCTAGAGGGAATCCGAGAAGCTCAGGCGGTGGCGGTATTTTGAGGGTCACACAGGAGCTATCATTCTTGCCTTTTTTTACACACTTTTATGGTCATTCCAGTAACAACAATGGTGTAGCTAGAGACATTTTGCAAAGCTTGAAAACTTTGTATTTATAAATAATATTTGAACGTTATTGTGGAACAGACTTTCAAGTAAGGTGGATGTGATTAACAACAAGATGAGGGCTCCATGGCATGTAAAGCATATTACGGATCAGATCACTCAACTTTTCGGCATTAAAATTTTTGTTTTTGTTCACACTTTTAGAGAGGAGAACACATTGGCTGATCACTTAACTAACACTGGAGAAGTCACCAAAAGCCATGCTATCTACTATGATTTTGGCTCACTTCCTAGTAAAGTCAAAGCAATGGTGATACTTGATCAACAAGGCTTCCCACACCTATGAATCAGGCCAAAGCAAAATCATTTTGTGATTAATGATGTTAACAGTTCTCACGTATAGAGTTGGTACAACTCTTTCTATTTTATTTAATATCTCACTCATTTGTACCCACCCCAACTTCACACTGGGTGGAATTTTTATCCTCCCAAGTGTTATAGTGTTTGCAACCATAGGTACATAAGAATGATGTCTCATTCTTGATTTGGCTCTGGAGGCAAAGGTCTATATTCTCCTACACATACTTTATTTTGTTTTTATAATAAAAAGGTTGGGGCAGTACCTTAACCCTCCACCATTGGTGGACTTTCGAAAGAAAAAAAAAACTTATTCACCTCACTCCCTCAACCCCACCCCATGTTCAAGTCGAGCCCCTCCCCCATTTTCATTAATTTTGTTTTCTTCTTCAGCCAACTTCCTTCCTGCTGCAATTTTTTTTAAAAAAAAGTGATACTATTTTCTACACTTTTTTGAATTATTGATAACAAAATTAATTATTTTTTTGAGAAAATTCAAAATTTTGAAGGTGTCATCAATTAGTTTATTTCCCTTTTAGATAACTTCAATATTAGAAATGATAATTTTTAAAGAATCATGAATTTCCCGAAAATTGAAAGAGTTTGATTGAAATTTGGATAAAAAATCTAAATGATACCTCCTAGACATCTTGAAATCTAATGAGTTGATCAAATTGTTCGAAATATAAAAAAAATTCTTAGATATAGTTTGAAATCTAAAAGAGTTAAAACTAATACTAATAAAAGGAGAGTGAAATTCTGGAAAAAATGGTGACATTGAAAGTGAGGAGTTTCAATGGAGATGACAATGATTTTTTGAAGAAGAAACAAAACAAAAAAATAATAAGGAAAAAAAGTTAAAATAGTAAGAAAAATAAGAAAATATATTTTAGAATAAAATACTTGTAAAAATATAATAATATTCATTATTTTAGGTTACTCACGCTCTTTAAGAGGCATACACTCTCTATGTCAGGTGGACAAAAAATGATGCAATAATGTCAGTTCAAACTTTTTGAGGGAGTAATAGGACGCTTATATAGTTAAGGTGTCTTCTTGAAAATTCTAAAAAACTTCCGATGTTACTTTATATCTTTTGTCTAAAAGAAAGGAAAAGGTAGACTATGACCCAAATCCTAGAGACACACATTAACTAAACTAAGGTCTTATTACTCCCTTAACTCATTTTTTTGTAATTTTGTACACCTTTTTGGCTTACGTGGCACCCAAATATCTCTCACGCGCCTCAATTGCATGGAGTCACGGAGTGTGCCACATAAGCCAAAAGGTGTACAATATTATATATAAAATGAGTTCAATGGGTAATAGGACCTTAGTTTAGTTAATGTGTATCTCTGAGATTTCGATCATAGTCTAGGGGGTACTTGTGCCTTTTCCCCTAAAAGAAAATCACTCCATCCATTTCAATTTATATGGTGAAGTTTGACTAAATATAGCGTTTATGAAATATGAAAAAACTTTCTAATACTTTAAAACTATCCTTAAAAAAGAATACATCTTTTATGTACTTTTTGATAAATAAGCATGACCCCATATGAAATTTATTAATAATGTTATTGAATCTTTGTCAAATAAAGTAATACTTTTGAAGATTAAATTATAAAAAGGAAACTGTGTCCTAAAAATTGGTGTATATATATATATAGGGAATGTTATAAGTTCATAAAGATAATTGATTCAAAATATTTTTTAAATGTTCTAGAAAATTGTTGATAAACAAAAAGGAAAAATGTTTGATATACTTCTCAATTTTGTCATTAGAGTTGAAATACACCTCCTTACAAAAGTGGTTCACATATATTCATATCATTATAAAATTGACTCACATATACCGCTTACCGTTACAAAAGTGGCTGACATATACCCATACCGTTATAAAAGTAGTTCACATATACCTCTTACCGTTACAAAAGTGGCTCACATATACCTCTACTATTACAAAAGTGATAAAACTAATTTGTTTGATTTTATTTTTAAAAAAATAATATATTTGGTTTTTTTCACACATAAGTTATTTTTTAACTTCTTTGATTATTATTATTATTTGGGTTTCTTATTCTTATTTCATTTTCTCTTTCATTCTTTGATGTAAAAATAAGAGAAATAACAAAAGAGGTGTGAATGAAAAAAGAGAAAAAAATTTAAAACTATTTTTTTTGGGACTATATTGTAATTTAGTTTTTATATCTGTAAAAGAAATTGGGTCATCTATAATTAATTTTACAAGAAATTAAGTAAAAAATAAATTTGACCATCAAAATAATAAATTCAAATTAGCCATTGAATTAAAAAAAAGTCAAAAGAGATGTATGAGAAAGATCAAATATACCCCTACATATGAATTATCTTTTTAATAAAAAAAGTTAGTAAAAAATAATTTTAAAAATTATTATTTTCACTTCCATTAATGGAAAAGGATATACGTGAGTCATTTGTGTAATCACTTTCACAACGAGGGGTATATTAGATCTAAATGACAAAATTTAGTATATCAAACTTTTTTCCCTAAACAAAATAATTCTAATCCTAAATAGTAACACTTTCACGTAAAATGTGACCTGAGTTAATATGTGTTTGATAACTGTAACTGTCTTATGATTCTCGTCAGTAAAAAAGTTAATTATCTGAAGAATATCTCTAAGCACAATTTCAATATTAATTTATATAGAAAGAAAAGAAATTGCAAAAACTTGTTCGACAAATTAACAATTCATGGACAAATGCACTTATCTCAGACATATTACATTTTCTTAATCATAATTTCCATTTTCATTTTTTCATGTGTATCAAAGTCGCGTCAAATGTCATATTCTTTTTTTGCTTAAATATTCTTCCAACAGTCAAATTATTTGTTTCATATGATAATAATGGATTAGCCATTGAATGAATTCTAACACTAGCATAGACCTCCTCATATTTTTCTTCTTATTATTATTATTATTATTTTTTATTTAAAAAAATTGATAACTATTGATATAATACTTTAAACTATATTAATAGTGCAAACTATCATTACTCTTAATAACTTAAATATAAGATACTCACATGAGAGAGAAAATCTAGTTTTGAATTTTTTGTGTATTTTTAGATATTAATAAATAAAATCAGAAAATTCTAGGCTTCTTTTTAATCCATTCAACAACACCCAAATAAAAAGATGTTATAAGATTTGTATAAGTTTTGAATATATTCATTTCTTATTTGACACCAGTTATGTCTTGGTTGGAACCAACTACGAATATATCTATCTTGGTGCAAAAAGTTTTGAATAACAATATTTCCTTGTTCTTCTTTTTTTCTACAAAATGTTGATTTCTAATTAGGATAAGCATTTTGGGAGGACCCCACCATTTGAAAATTAGAGACGTAGTGGGTGAGTAGGTGTCATTTTCATTTTCATTTTCATTCAATGATGCAATAATACAATGATAAGCTTCCAAGCATAAGTGTGCACTCTTCCACTTTCTATTCACTTTTCTTTTTGTTTCTTTTTATTTTTGCCTCCTCTTCTCATCATTGAGTGCTATAACTTATGTAAATGCTAGAATTCCTTAATTACTCTGAGGAGAGTAACTTATATACTCATTCAACTATATTATATATTTAGTTTGAATCAATAAAAATATTCAAATACAAAATTATTATAACTCAAAATTCAAAAGGATAATTAAATAGTGTCACAATCTAAACGACATGATTGACACCCACATTAACCCTAACCCCCTGATAGACCAACCATATCTTACCAATTTAAAACATGCGTCAACTAAATCAGTAATCATATTTTACAGCTTTAAAAGGCATAAAATAAGTCTCAAGCTATATAAATATGAAATTTGGAAGTCTAAACTATTACATTTCAAGAATCCGAGAGTCATCGTACAAGACTATAAATGAAGTATCTAAGAATATTCATAAAATTAGATAAATATAACAATGTCGGGAGAGAATAAACATGGTCTCTAGATGAACTGTGGCAACCTGGACAATAGTAGCTCACCCTGTAATCGGAAGTGCAACAACGCTAGATTTGCAGCCGTGTGGAAGACTCTGGATCACCGTCATCACTCAAAGAAAAGTGCAGAAGTAGTATCAATATACATACTATATGCAGGTAAGCATCATATCTCGAGTAATATTAGTAACAAGTATATAAAGACAACTCAAAAACAAGTAGACAAGTACAACTTCACATAGTCACACAGACTCTCAATAGGTCAAGAAATCAATATTAGCCAGATAGAAAGACTCATTCCCGACATATCAATGTCATCAATCACTAGACACATAAATCACTAAACATGTATAATAATCATCATAAACCACTTCTATCAATAAGTAGACATACAGACAATTGTGGAATGAGATCCACACTGATCTTACAACTGTATAGTCATTGCATCTCATCAGTGTCATTTGTCACTCACATAGACACTCAAATGTACACGCATGTTAATGGGACTTTAATATTTCCCAACTAGTCATAACTGATTGAATAATGCTATCAAAGGCACATAATCCAGTTCTAAGAGTCAACGATCGTTAGTTAGTATATAACCCAACAAAATGAGTTGGGCTCGAATCCCACAGGGAGTGGTACATGTTTAAGATTCAATAGGAAAATATGAATGTGTTCAAATCAGCCATAGCAATAGACATTTACGATTAACAACATAATGTAAATCATAGGGTTGACACGAATGTCAAATAACAGGGGGTTTTGGTTTTGAATTGTCAACTACAGCAACAGTAAATAATACGCATTAACAAATATTGAGACGGTTTTTTTTGGATGTGATTCGATTATAGGCTAATATACACAAACGGGTAATTGCAACTGTTAGTAAAGAGTTGTAAATTAGTGAATAAGCTAGACTTTAGTGAGGATAAACTTTCTCTCGAACAATTTACCCCGAATCCAGTTGGTTTCTCTTGAACACCAACAAGTAAGCAAATAAGAACAACCTACGCTTTAGTTCATTCACTCTCTCGAGCTGAATGTGTGGAAAAGTATTTAGAATTCACTCTCTCGAGATGAACCCATGACAACCCAATACCCACAGACCATCAATTAAGTAACCTTGGTTTTAAAACCTCTCTCTAGAGCAAGCCAAAAACACGAAGGTAGAACTGCATTTGCAACTTCAATCCTTAAATTTTAACCACAATTACTGATTGAAATCACTTCTAAACATCATTTAAACTAACAATTAGCAATACCCGTAAGCTAAATCATCCCATAATCACATAATCACATAATCACACCCCAAGAATTGGGGTTTTAGCTAGATATCATACAAAGATAGAAATCGTTACCAAATTGTGTTTTCATCAACTGAGTAAGATTAATTTCGTCTTTACAAAGGTCAAAATTGAAGAATCTCAAAGACCCACTTCCAATTTCTCAAAAATGGAAAACTTCAATTCTTCAAAGCTAAGGAAAAGTTTTGTCTCAATACTCAGAGTTCAAACTCAAAAATTACTCTAATGAATGTTCAGAAATAAAATTTTGATGAAAAGATTAGATAATAAACTTAATGTTCAAAAAATGTATTTATAGTCGCCAAAAATCTGTTGCGAAGGACCATTCGGCGCAGTAAGTCGGGATCACCGATCAGCTCGCCGATCCGCCCTTTGGTCAGTTCCATCGCCTTCTTGTCTTTGCCTTCAGCATCCTCAAGTTCTGTAACTTTGGGCGATCCAACACTGCATTGCGGAACCACTCGGCGACACGCCGACTGCTCCTTCGTCTTGCCAAATTGATTTTCTCCTTCAAGGCTTGGTACACTAGAACTTAAGGCAAGGTGATGGCCCTTCGGCGGCTCGCCAAAGGGACTTGGCAATCACCGGACCTTCATTTCTTCGCTCTTTCAGCTCGCTTTGTTCCTTTTTGCAAATTAGTGTCCATGCTTTGTTCCTCAATCCAAATACCTGGAAATCAAGGGTTTTACATCAGTTATTGGCACAAAACAAGCATTTGAGGACATAAAATCTATCTAAATAAATCCCTAAATGAGTCCAAATTGTGGACTCATCAACACCCCCAACTTACACTTTTGCTTGTCTTCAAGTAATACTCAAGTTCAGCAGTTCAAAAAGGATACCTCAAACTGTGCTACACAAGACTCAATCATGAATGCACACAACAAGGTAAGTCAAAGTGGACTTCTTTGCGCCTCTTGATTTGTCTTCTCTTTCCACCACATCCCAGCTTAGGCTTTTGGCCTAAGTTGGCTATTCAAATAAACCACATTCCATGAGGATTAGGGGTGAAGGGATAAAGAAAAGTCACAATTTCATCAAGTTTCTTCCAAGAAAAGGCTAAGGCTCAAAAGGTGCTCAAGAGAAGTTCACACACTCACAAGGTAGGCCACAATAGAGGTATAATGTCAAATTGTTTCACTCTTTAAAATTGTTTCCTAAGATCATTTCAAGACCTCACATCACTTGGTCAACCGGACAAACGGGGTAAATTCTAGGTGTCATCACACATGGTTCACAGTAAGCTCATCACACAAGGCATTGACACCAATATCAAACAAGACTCCACACTTTCGCTAGTGTGCAATGTTCATCACAAGAGGTTCATTTGATAACCGGCTAGTCACAATGAGATACAAAAAAGTTCACATATTGTCTATGCAACTTCATTTGGCCTCATCGTAGCCACACATTCATTTTTGTTCGATTATGAGCACTATTCAAGTAATCGATACTGATCAAGACCGATACTCAAATTTGAAAGAGAACAGCCACATTAAAACAAAATCAAGAGGTGACACAAATTTTTCGAAAGGGTCCAAAAATATTTTATAATTAAAATAAGGAGCTACAAGCTCAAATATCCATAAAAACAGTGCTAAACACCATATATATGACAAAACCCAATTTATAAATAGAGCAATAATCACACGAGGTGGGTATGGAAAAACCTCACCCCACTACAAACAAAAAGCAATTTGTCCTCAAATGCAAGAAAATATCCAAAAATCAATAAATAAAGACAAAGAGGGAGGTAAAGAGGGCTCCTGTCTACATAGTCATTCCATCTGTCGGGGCATCTATGCCCAGTGTAGTACTCTGAACCTGGGCCTCAAGGCCCGGAGTCACATCAATAGTACCACCAGCTCCACTCGGGCCTGCCACGGTGGTGTCTCTCGAGGAGGCCTGGCGGGCAGTCAGCCAGATCATCACAAACCTCAACATCTTGCAATTCTATCTGCTCCTCATTGGTCTCTGCCTCCGACTCATCAGCTGCCATGTTAGTCATAGGTATGCCTCAGGTGGTGGCCAAAGGAATCTCAGAACTGGGCTAGGCATCTACATCATTTACTGCCTCTAATAATGAAGTGAAGTCTGTAGACTTGAGATAGTCTACATTCTTCCTCAGATCTGCTACTTCGACTTTTAAAGCGGTGACCTCAGAAGACTCCCCTTGTCGACTCTCACAAGCCGCTACTCTCGCAGTTCAATTATCAACAGAAGTTTGGAGGGGGGTTCAGTGCAGCAAGAATGACACTCTTAATCATCCACGGGACTGCAGCCTCAAGTCGAGTAGCCCTCATATTAGACAAATGGCCAGGTGCCCCATCTTCAGGGTCATAATTGGAGTAATCCTGTTTGGCTGGGCTGCAGTAGAGGTACTGAGGATCTGGGAGGAAGATGTGAGAGCAGATGTACATGAAGGACCGGAGGCCAAAGAAGGAAAAAATGCCTCTACAAGTATAGAGTCAATGTCCACCTTCGGAGATGTATTCACCGAAGCTGCTCTCCTCCTATCGCCTCCTCCCGAATGTACTTAGCCTCAATACGCCCGATGTTAGTGGATGATGAAGGGGTAACCTCAATATCTCTAGTCGCATCCTGGGGGACTCCAGCACGCCGACACACCTCTATGATCAACACCAGGAATGGAAGGGAGGTCTGCCTCTGTTTGGCCCTCATGGCCATCTCCCGCTCAATAATAAGTCCCAAGTTGAGCTGCCTCTTTGCTAAGATTGATCCTAAACAAGCTGCCTTTGCATGACAGATTCATTCTGTGAAGGCATGATAGAGCTGTTGATGAATCCGAACCAATACCAGACAACTACATTCAAAATCCTTCTTCTCTTTCTGGAATCCCACCTCAATCCACCTCGGGGTGCTATCAGAAAGAAGGGGGGAAAGCCAGACTTTCAAGTCATCCAGGGACTGAGCTGTCGCCATGCCCTCATAGTCATGCTCGAACCCTATCGTTTATGAGATCGCTGCAACACCCAACTTTTATACCTCGAACAATAACTGACTTCACCGATCTGAAGGGACTGACCATTTTTTCCCTTGAGGGACCAAATCATCGTAAGTAGAGTAGAACTCAAGGACCCAAGTAGGGATATATGGGCCTCGGGGTCTGGTGAAGATCTGGAATCTGTTCCACTGCAATATCTCCCTCACACTGGAGTACCTTCCCTCTAGGACCTCCGTGGATAACAACTTCTTCTCGAGAATAGTCCACAACCCATCAACTTTTAATCTATTAAAGAGTCGGGGAGGAGGAACTACTGGTGGCACTGGAGCCACAAGAGGTGCCGGAGCTAGCACTGTATCTGCTGGAGAGGAGGCTGTTAGGACTCTAGCTGAGTCAGGACGAGATCTAGCAAAGATCTCTACTCTCCGGGACTGTAATGGCTGGTCATCCTCCGACTCAAACAATACAACTTGGGAGTCAAAGGCTTCTCCCTTGCTGCCGGGCCTCTTGCCCTAGCCTTTTCCTCCCTTTGGAGGCTCTGTTCTTCCCTTTTTAGGAGGGTTGGCTCCTCCTTCATTTATAGTTATGTCCTGTGATCTTTTACGAGATGACATGTCAAGGTTGGTTCTAGCCATATCTCCAAAAACATCATAGAAAGTAAGAAACAATTCAAGCAAAATTGTAGAAAAATAGGTGCAGACAGACTCGCCGAACCGGTCGGTGAGTCACCGAATCGCTTTGTAGAGCCAGGTCGGGCTCACCGAAAGGATTGGCTCAAACTTTCCAAAAAAATTTGGCATATCAGCGATGGGATGGACCTTTGGTGAACGTCGACAACATTTGGCGAGCAAGGATTAGCTCGTTGAAAGTTACAGTGCTTTTAGGGGTTAGGGGCGCAGAAAAAAGACGATCAAGGAAGACATTCGGTGAGTCACCTAGTGCACTCGGCGAACTCAGGCTTCTCGCCGAAAGTTACAGAACCAAACTCAAGATTAAGCATGAAATTAAAGGGTATAAGGAAGAATTTGGCAAATCGCCGAGTGGTTCGGCGAGATCGACCCAGCTCGCCAAACGGGTGAATGTGCCTACTTCAACCCCAACTTCCAAATTCAACCCCGCTGTCACGACCCGGGAGCACCCCCTAGTCGTAACCGGCGTACTCGACCTCGAAGAGGTCTAATACAAGCCTCTTAGCATTCATTCATCGCATAGACACCAAAACCATAAGGAATTAAAAACTTTCTTCACACACGAAGATACTTTCAATAAATAGCAAGCGAAAGACTTTCTAGACTTTATACAATATGTCTCAAAACCATCTAATACCTGAATATAACATTGGGACTAAGCCCACTCAAAACTTAAGCAAATACTAGAGAGACATAAAAAAAAAGGAACATGTTGGTTATTGCCCTCGAATCTATGAGGACTCACCAAGTCTTCATCTTCAACTCTTAAAAACCTATCAAGTAGCCAAGACATATCACCATCTCCAAATCCCTACACTTTAGTCAAAAAGCGAAAGAAAGGGGTTAGCACAATTAAGTACTAAGTATGGAGACCATGCAAGAAAATATGCACAACGGACATTTACAAGAAATGTATGCTTTCATATCCTTTGATAAAACCTTTCCATTACAAGTATAAGAGACATAATACAAGTCAACATTAACATATAAGACAATAGCCAACCATACATATACTTAACATAAATCCATATACAACCCATGCTTAACTTTAGAAGGACACATGTCATTTTATTACCATAGGACCTCTACCTAATATAACCTTAAGACACACTTGAGTGAGACAAGAAGTGACCGCCCACACAATCCTCTTCAAGCACACTTAAGTGTTCCCCAAGATTACCTTAGATAAGGACTTTATAGGCAACGTGCATAATCATACATGATAGATAGCATATTAATGAGATGATATGTATAATGATGCTTGCATAAACTAAATCATATTTAGTGGGGCGTAGTACATGTGTGATGAGTGACCATCAATATAGTATTTCCAAGGCCTACCACCCCCTTGGAGAGGCGAAAGAGGTACAAACCCCTCAATGTGGTTACCCGGGCCTACCACCCCCCGAGCTAGGGACCAAGGTACAAACCCCTCGATATGGTTATACGGGCCTACTACCCCCCGTACTAGGCAACCAAGGTACCAACCCCTCGATATGGTTATACAGGCCTACTACCCCCCGTACTAGGCAACCAATTCCAAAATCCATATAAATCAGCCCACCAACAACATACATATATATCAACCTTCATAATTTGATCATGGAAGCATGAAAACCATAAACATCACATAATAATTCCATTTCATGATAATATGCAAAATAGACCATAATATGATGTGTAGTAGTAATTCCATAATTCAAGAGTTCATAAATAATCATAAGGACCCATAAACTTGAAGTAGAAATAGAGGATAAATGGTTGGACTTGTGGAAAGGAAGGTTTCCACAATCAAACCCACATACCTCAACTTGTTCACGAGTATATCAACCTTAGAAATACAATTACATAACTTATTTAACTTCTATTAGCTCAGTAATGTTGACGTAAAATAGGATCATCATCATAAGTAAGCCTAGCATGTACAAATACAACTATTCTCCCAAAACAGGGAATCTGGCCAGCCTAGTACCTCATGTTGCATCTTAGATTTGAGAAGGAAAATGGCAGAACTAGACTTTATAACCTTCATGAAAGATGTAGATACATCTCTTAGAGTTGGAAACAAACAAGGATCACCGCAAAATATATTTTGTACAAAAAGATATAGTCAAGACACTAGCCGCTGGTCATGAAGGATTTCAATTCTCGGAATCTGGGCAGAACTTGCCCTATGTTGCGTCCCATATTTTGTATCCATAACAGTTAAATTAGAATTTTACATAAACATAAAAGTTGTAGGTATACGAGTTAGCTTTCCAAATCATATTTATTCACTGCAAACTAAGTTCTAGAGCAAGAGATATGCCTAAAATACCAAACACTATCCAGCTCAAAAACAGGTTTCGTCACTTACATCCGAAAGGAATGCCATATCCTATCGATTCATATTCAACAAAGCTTATAATGTATCAAGAAGAGGCACCTAAGTCTACCAAGTCAAGACACACATCACATTATAAAGATCCTTCACATTCCATCATCATCACATATGAACAATAATAGAGGACACACTTTCAATCACAATACAATAACACTTTAAACAAGATCACCTTGAGATCACAGGAACACCTTTATATTCACAACATGATTGCCTTTACTTCATTTGATTCTCATTCAAGTCCTTCACATCCCAATCACATATATGATATCATGTCAACACTTCAATTCCTCATATAATGCCTCCAAGGCCATAAACACAATACATTCAATAAGTAAACACCTCCACCATAAGTGGATCACACATCAATCTATCACAATTCTATATCAATTCTACCTTAACAATGAAGTTAGGTCCACTTACCCTTTTTCCCACGCCACAATCACCATTCCTCAACTCTCCAACAATTCACAATAGATAAGCATAGATAATAATAGAAGTCAACTATTCAACTCAATCCAAGCATACTTCCATCATCATTCAATCATAAATAATAAACCCACTTCATAAGCCAACTTTAGGAAACTTGCCAAGACATGGGTTCATGGAAATTTCTTTCTTAAAACCATCAATAGACACCATTAATAACGTAAATCATCAAAAAAAATCATTTAATGCAAGAACCCATGCTTAGAATCGAAATTAGGATTTTTGTGTTTTTGGAAGAACTTTGAATCATTTGAATTGAGCTCCTTGAAAGGAAGAATAATCAAGGATAAAGAATCCCCATACCTCTAAGTTGAAAACCCACGAGAAGTGAAGAAGAAGGGACTCAAAATCTTCAATCCTAGCTCCAACTTCTTCTTCTTCTTCTTCTTCCCCTCTTCTTCTCTTCTTCACTCAAGAACCCTAACTCTTACTCTTTTAAAATGGAACAAAAATGATCCACAATCAGCCTAACACAATAATATAACCTCAAAAGAAAAGATTTGTCAAAAGACCAAAATGCCCTTAAATTTCCGGACGGACTCCTTGCTCACTGCCCAACTTTCAAAGGGCATAACTCGCTCATACGAACTCGGAATCGAACAAACTCGGTGGCGTTGGAAAGATCGCTCCAAACATAACTGAAACTACTCCTGGATCATCCTGAGCTAGGAGTTATGACTGCTCAAAGTTGGCCAAAAACTCACTGATTTCCCACACTTAAACCAAATTTCCAGGTTCTGAACTTTTTCCAAAAGTGACTACTTCCAATTTCAAGCTACTTCATATTCATTTTAAATTGTCGGATGTAACACAATTAAAACGAAATTACATAAAAACCCCTCATAGAACCTCATTATAAAGTCAACACAAAGTCATAGGCTCTTGCTTAACCTATCATTTTCCGAGTCGTTACACCCGCAACACCCGAAAACAAAATCAAAACATGCACTCATCTAATTAAACTCAAACCATTACACAAATGCCCCTGGGATACTCAGACTTCTCCCGATTTGGCCAAATTTGGCCATTTGACGACTTTTGCCCTTAAGAATGACGTCAACCGCTCCATCATTGGGCAAATTACATCATTTGGCACAAATGTGGGTTACTTAGACTTCACCCGACTAAACCCAACAACAACACAACACAACCCAACAATTTTAATCACTTTTAAGCACGAACAATTCAGGAATTTAACAATAAAGGCATTACAGGCAAGATAGTCGAATTAAAATTAGGCACACAGTCATACAATTACGATCAGAGAGTCCCAACAGATATCACTAAGATAAAAATCACTTGCAAATGAGTAAAAATCACTAACTATAAATTTTGGGATGGAAAACCAACCTTAGAAGCCGAATACAGGATGTTGTAAAGCTAGGCGGCAAAAAATCCAACTCCGAACACATAGATGATGACTAGAACGAGATACAAAATGCAAAAATATGAAATATTGCGTGGGTGTGAGTTTGGGAAATTTAAAAGTGAGAGAAAGTGAAAGAGTTTGAAAGTTTAAACCTTTGGCCTTTAAAAACCGTCCAGTTCTCGCCCATTCGGCGACATAAGTTTTGCTCGCCGACCCACTCAGTGACACACTGAGTAGGCACTTACCTCGCTGAGTTTTGCAGGACCTCCAGTTAATGTGGGGGTTCAAATGGTGGACTAAATTGTGATCGCCGACCTGGTCGGCGATTCGTCAATCAACTCCTAGGCTCATCGAGTTTTACATACTTCAATTTCAAAATGTCTTGAGTCTAATGGTGGTCCAAGTCTGGCTTGCCGACCTCTTCGGCGAGTCGCCGACTGGACTTTTTGCTTGCCAATCTGCACTGTTCAAACACATTCTACACTTTAACCTGCACATTCAACTCACCATTATTTCAAAATTAAAAAGAAAGAAAATAAAACTTGGGTTTCCTCTCAAGCAGCGCCTTAGTTAACATCGTGGTACGACGCAAGTTCATACTCAAACCTCATTCTTTGGGTTGGCCATAGTATCACTAGACAACCCCCCTTGTTGTCTTGGGTTTAAATGAGATGAGATATGACCCATTTGGGTCTCCAACTATTTGATCGAGGCCATGTGATCAAGGAGCTAGGCTGTTATTACATAGGGTAGTCATGTGAGACCCCCCGGAGAAATTTGCTCAGCCACTCCTTTGTTTTCGGGACCAAGACCTATATAAAAGCAGTCCAGTAGCATGTTATCTGAGATTCCATGAGCTGGGCATTGCAACAATAGTGACTTAAATCTCAACCACAACTCATAGATTTACTCACCCTCCATTTGCATGAAATTATGATGTTATCCCTAAGCATCATCATTGTCAAAGGAGGGTGGCCTATTGGTTTGTCGTTGCTAAATGACCTGCTCCGTTATTCTGTACTAAACAAGCAACACGAAAACCAAAACTGAAAATAAGTAGATTCGACTATAACTAATAAGAACAAAATTCAACTTAACTAAAGAATCTTAACCAACACCACTCCTCGGCAGCGGCGCCATTTTGATAGAATAATGCTATCAAAGACACTTAATCCAGTTCTAAGAGTCAACGATCGTTAGTCAGTATATAACCCAACTAAATGAGTTGGGGTCGAATCCCAAAAGGAGTGGTACATGTTTAAGATTCAATAGGAAAATATGAATGTGTTCAAATCAGCCATAGGAATAGACATTTATGATTAACAACATAATGTACATCAGGAGGTTGACACAAATGTCAAATAACAAGGGGTTTTGGTTTTCAATTATCAACTACAGCAACAACAGTTGGTTTCTCTCGAACACCAACAAGCAAGCAAATAAGAACAACATACGCTTTAGTCCATTCACTCTCTCGAGCTGAATATGTGGAAAAAGGGTTTAGGATTCACTCTCTCGAGCTAAACCCATGACAACCCAATACCCATAGACCATCAATTTAGTAATCTTGGTTTTAAAACCTTTCTCTCGAGCAAGCCAAAAACATGAAGGTAGAACTGCATTTGCAACTACAATCCTTAAATTTTAACCATAATTACTGATTGAAATAACTTCTAAACAACATTTAAACTAACAATTAGCAATACACATAACCTAAATCAGCCTATAATAACATAATCACACCCCAATAGTTGGGGTTTTAGCTAGATATCATAAAAATATAGAAATCGTTACCAAATTGTGTTTCCATCAACTGGGTAAGATTAATTTCATCTTTACAAAGGTCCAAATTGAAGAATCTCAAAGACCCACTTCCGATTTCTCAAAAATGGAAAACTTCAATTCTTCAAAGCTAAGGAAAAGTTTTGTCTCAATACTCAGAGTTCAAACTCAAAACTTACTCTAATGAATGTTCAGAAATAATTTTTTGATGAAATGATTAGATAATAAACTTAATGTTCAGAAAATGTATTTATAGTTGCCAAAAATTTGCTGCGAAGGACCATTCAGTGCAGTAAGTCGGGCTCGCTGATCAGCTCGGCGATCCACTCTTTGGTCAGTTCCATCGCCTTCTTGCCTTTACATTCACCAGCCTTAAGTTCTGTAACTTTGGGCGATCCAACGTTGCATCGCGGAACCACTCAGCGACACGCCGACTACTACTTCTTCTCGTCAAATTGATTTTCTCCTTTAGGGCTTGGCACACTGGAAATTATGGTGAGGCCATTCGGCGACTCTCCAAAGGGATTTGGCGATCACCAGCCATTCATTTCTTCGTTCTTTCAGCTCACTTTGTTCCTTTTTGCAAATTAGTGTCCATGCTTTGTTCCTCAATCCAAATACCTGGAAATCAAGGGTTTTACATCAGTTATTGGCACAAAACAAGCATTTGAGGACACAAAATCTTTCCAATAAAGCCCTAAATGAGTCCAAATCGTGGACTCATCAATAACCTACTAGGGACGCTACGTGTCCATGTATCATATTCGTGTGTTATTCGACCCATCACTTGTATCAACATGAAACCCGATCCAACACACACCACTCATTCATAAGCTCACATAAGACTTGATCCACTAATAATCAAAATAGTATATATATTATCATTATCTTAACATATCATAATATGCTCTCTTTTCAGTTATATCTCAGAACATACAAGTAAAATTAAATGTCACAAGTACACATCACAATAACAAGTCATTCAAGAATGGTTTCAACAATTCACAATTTATTCATATAATCATTGCCAAATGATAACGCTCAACTATACTTCCTAATTAAGGTATAGGCAGACGTGTGTAAAAATAATATCCAAGTTTATATGAGTTAGGGTTGAATTACATGGATTGATAAAAAGAATTGCGATCGATTTGATTTTAAACCCAAGACTAACTAGCACGATATAATCCAAAATAAGAGTGTAACATTTGGGGGATTTGGGAACACAATATTTGATTCGAACACGAGTGTCAATGTCAAGATATCAATACAAATGAGTTTCACCAAATTGGAAATGACTAGGGGTGCATGCAACATTGATGGTGTAACACCTTGCTATTTGAAAGAACTAGAATTTGAAAGAAATCGTTTTTGGAAATAATCAAATTTGGAAAGTTTGACAAAATTAAGCTAAGTATGACTAAAGCTAAGGCTGCTCTTATTTGCTTGCTTGTTGGTGTTCGATAGAAACCAACTTGATTAGGGGTAAATTGTTTGAGAGAAAGTTTATCCCCACTAAAGTCTAGCTTAGTCACTGATTTACACGTAATTACTAACAGTTGTAATCACTCATCTGTCTACCTTTGCCTATAATCCAATCACATCCCAAGAACCCGTCTCATTATTGTTAAATTCGTGTTATTTGCTAAGTTATAGCTGATAGTTAAAACAAAAACCCCCTTATTTGACATCCGTGTCACCCCTAATTTGAATTATGTTTTTACTCATAAATGTCTATTCCTATTATTGACTTGAGCATTCATACTTTACTTTTGAATCTTAAACACGTATCACTCCATGTGGGATTCGACCCCAACTTATTTAGTTGGGTTATTATACTGACTAGCGATCATTGACACATAGAATTGGGTGAAGTGTCCCTGATACATTAATCAAAATGGCACCCCTGCCGGGGAGTGGTGTTGGTTAAGATTCTTTGGTTAAGTTGATTTTTGTTCTTGTTAGTCATAGTTGAATCTACTTACTTTTAGTTTTGGTTTTCGTGTTGCTTGTTTAGAGGAGAATAAAGAAGCATGTCTTTTAGCAATGGTGACCAAATGGACCACTCTCCTTTGAGAATGATGATTCTTAGGAATAACATCCTAAGCTTCAGGCAATTGGAGGGTGAGTCAATCCATGAGTTGTGGCTGACATTTAAGTCACTATTGCTGCAATACCCAATGATGAGTCCACAGTTTGGACTCATTTAGGGCAATATTTGATGGAATCAGTGTCCTCAAATGCATATTTTGTCTTAATAGCTGATGAAAATCCTTAAGTCTCGGGTATTTAGAGTTTGAGTCAAAGCATGGACACAACTTGGCAAGAAGAAACAAGGCAGCTGAAAAGAACTAAGAAATGAAGGCCTGAAGATCGCCGAGCCCAGTTGGCGAATTGCCGATGGGCCTGGAGATCGTCTTTTGTTCCAGTGTGCTGATCCCTGAAGGAAAAGGTCAAGTTGGCGATGAAATGGAGCAGTCGCCGATCAGTTTTCCGAAGCAGTACCATATCACCCAATGACTCAAAATGCGAAGAGGCTGAAGGCCAAAGTAGGAAGGCGATGAAATTGACTGAAAGGCAGATCGCAAAGTATATCGGTGATCCCGACTAACTGCGTCGAATGGTCCTCCGCAACACAAATTTTCAAACATTATAAATACTTGTTTATCATATCATATCATATGACTTCTATTATTGGAACTTTTTACAGGTTTTGAGAGAGTTTAAGTTTTAAAGGGTTTTGGAGACTTTTGTTATAAAATCCTTGAAGATTCAAAGGGTTTCAACTCCAAGAAATTGGATGTGGGTCTTGAAGATTCTTTACTCTTGACATGTTTTAAGACTTAATTCTTCATACCCAGTTGATGGAAACTGATATTGGTATATATTTTATTTCTTTTACATGTCTAGCTAAAACCCCAATTCTTGGGGTGTGATTTTGTGAATATGGGATAAATTATCTCTTGGGTCTTTCTTGTTAATAGTTTATTTGTTGTTTAAATGTGAATTTGTTTAGTACTTGTGTATGAACTTAATGGGATTGTAGTTGCAAATACGATTTCATCTTTGTGTTTATTGCTTGCGCGAGAGAGAGGTCGTAAAACAAAGACTACTAAATTGATAGCCGGGGTTATTGGGTCGACATGGGTTCAGCTCGAGTGAGTGAATCCTAGTCCTTCTCCCACACAGTTTGCTCGAGAGAGTGTATGGGCTATGGCGGAGGATGTGCTTAATGCGACAACTTGGTGTTCGAGAGAAACCGAGTTGATTCGGGGTAAGTTGCTCGAAAGAGAATTTACCCCCACTATAGTCTAGCCTAGTCAGAAATGCTCAACAATTTACTATCAAAACATGTACACGATAATCTGGTTTAACCTGATTCCTATCACATCCCAAGAATCCCGTCTCCATATCTCGTTTCCTTATATTTTTACTTTTTTTAGTTGTTAATTAATACAAACCCCCATTGATAATTGACGCTTGTGTCACTCCTTAGATTTAGTATATTTTTATTCGTTAATATCTATAGCTATGACTAATTAGAACTTGATTTTATTTTTGTACTAATTCTCAAAACCACTCCTTGTGGGAACGATCCCGACCTTTGGTTAGGTTATATCACTACACGCGATCGTTTGGCACTTGAACCAAACTAGTGTCTGTTGATTACGTCGAACATCAAAATGGCGCCACTGTCGGGGAGTGGTGTTATTAGAGAGTTTGTAGTTAAGTAGGATTTTTGTTCTTGCTAGTTGTAGTTCCACTGACTTAATTTTTAATTTTGTTTTGTTTGTGTAAATATTTTAGGAAGCATGACAGTTAATGGCAGCCAGGTGGGCCGCCAAGTTGACATCAGAAATCTCAACGATGTCCAAGAGCCCAACATTAATGACCCCCATCTCATGGGAGGTATTGGGGCCATCCGTTTACCTCCGGCCAAAGGAAATGCAGTGTTCTATATAATGAGCACTATGTTGCAATTGTTGCAACTAAAGGGTCTTTTCAGTGGATTGGCTCATGAGGATCCCTGCGAGCATCTTTGAAACTTCGTGGATGTGTGCGGACCATTCTCTTTCAAAAAACATCTCTCAAGAGTCAGTCCGGTTAAGGTTATTCCCTTTCTCGTAGATGGGAGAAGCGTGCAAGTGGCTGGTGGAGTTGCCACACGAATCCATCACTTCTTGGGAGGAGTTGGTCACCGCATTTAATGTGCTATTTTTCCCTCCCTCAAAGATGATGACTCTTCGGGACAACATCCAAAGCTTTAACATTTGGAGGGCGAGCCAATTCATAAGACTTGGCTGCGATTCAAGAAGTTGGAGCTCCAATGCCCAACTCATGGCTTGGCTGACAACGTATTGCTGCAATATTTCTACCGGAGCCTAGACTCGATGAACAAGGGCGTTGCTGACCAACTTTCTCTAGAAGGATTGATGCAACAACCTTACGTGATAGCAGCTCAGCTATTGGATGGCATGACCACGATAAATCGAGCTTGGTACACCCATGAAGATCAAGTCTCCCCTCTTACATTCAAATTAACCAAGGAGCAGATGGAAAAAGATCACGAGAGGGACCAAAACATGGCCAAGATCATGACACAACTTGATATTTTGTCCAAAAATGTCATGGGAGCTAGTGCTCGGGGTGTCAATGCTGTGGGTATCGGGTGTGCAAATCCTGAGGAGACGAAGTTTGAAACCTTGTATAATGAGGAGGTAAATTTTCTAGTCAACCAAAGAGGTGGTTATTGTTCAAACTACCCAAGGCAGTGTGGCAACCAAGGTTGGGCTAGAGAGGATGGTTGGAAGGATCACAACCGAGAATGGAGGGGCCAAAATCCTAACTAGAAAGATGGGGAGAAGGACAGGTATGTGCCTCTCCATGAGCCCCAAAAGCTAAAGGATTCGAAAGGTGGTAGGTCAGAGGATATGCTATCTCGTATCCTCAACAAAGTTGAAGGGTCAGACAAAATTTTGAAAGAAATGAAAGAAGATGTGTCCACCCTTAGTCAGACCATCACCTCTCATTCAATGTCGATAAATCAATTGGAGACCCAAATGGGTAATATATCATCTCATCTCAATTCAAGACAGCAGGGGGTTTGGCTAGTGATACTATGGCTAACCCCAAGAATGAGGTTTGAAGATGGACTTGCGTCGTGCCGCGACGTCAACTAAAGCGCTGTTTGGGAGGCAACCCAAAACCCCTTACTGTTTTTTTTTATTATATGTGTTTTGGTAAAATAATGGTGTGTTGTTTGTACAGGTTGAAGTGTGGAAAGAGTGCAAAAAAAAGTGCAGGGTGGCGAGCAACAAGTTCAGTTGGTGAGTCGCTGAAGAGATCAGCAAACCCGACCTGAGCCGCCGTTTGACTCAAGACATCTTCAAATTGGAGTATGTAAAACCCGGCGAGCCTAGAAAATTATTGGCGAATCGCCGACCGTGTCAGCGATCTCGAATGAGACTATCGTTGGGGCCCCCACACTCACTGGTGGTTGTGTAATATTTGGCGAGGTGAATGAACACTCGGCGGATCGCCGAGAGGCTAGGCGAGCTCGACTAATGTCGCTGAATGGGCGAAAAGTAGACGGTTTTGCAGGCAAAAGGTTTAAAAATTCTAACTCATTCACTTTCCATCACTTCTTATCTTCCCAAACTCACACCCTGCACACTAGTTCCTATATTTTTGCATTTTTTAGAGTATTTTTAGTGATGATTTGTGCTCGGGATTGGATTGTATTGCCACCTAGCATATCAATAGTATCTTAATCGGCATCTAAGGTTGGTTTACGAGCCCTGAGTTTCTTTTATCTAAAGTTGTACTCAAATACAATAATATCATTTTGTTGATGTGGGCTGGGCCTCTCTGGTAGGATTAGAGTTTTTCATTGCCTGTTTTGATTCGATAATCTTGCCCTTACTAAGTTAAATTGTAGAAATCCTGTAATTGTATGCCTTAAATTGGATTAAAATTCAAGGGGTCGTGTTTCGGTGTGATGGGTCTGAGCTTAATTGAACTAGTGCATGCTTTGATTTTATTTTCGGGGGGTTGCAGGGTTGAATTCGAAAAAGTGGGTTGAAGTTAGGCACGTTGTGTCATTTGGCGAGCTGGGTCGAGCTCGCCAAACCACTCGGCAGTTCGCCTAGTGCCCCTATTTCACCTTTAATTTCTTGCTAAGTGAGTAGTTCAAGTATGAAACTTTTGGCGAGAAGCCTAAAGTCGCCAAAAGAACTCGGTGACTCGCCGAAAGGCTTTTCAGTCGCTTATTGTCTGCACCCCTGAACCTGTATACACTAGAAGTTTCGGCGGGCCTATCCTTGTTCGCCGAAAGCTATCGGCGACACGCGAGTGGTTTCCCCCTATCGCTTACTTGCCACAGTTTTTAGTGCTAATTCCTTCGGCGAGCTCGCCCAAGAATTTCGGTGATTCGCCTTCTGGTTTAGTGAACCTGTCTGAAATTGTTATGATGTGCTTCTGTTTAGGTTTTTCTAACTTCTCTTCGAGATTTTGCAGACACGACTTAATCAAAAGTTGCTGAAAGAATAACACCAGCCCAAGAGAAGTTTTAAGGGATTGTGATAAATTAGGATGCAACTACGTCGAAAAGCAAAGCTACGAAACTACCCACAACTACTGGGAAAGGCAAGGGCAAGAGGCCCACTTCTGCCAGGAAAACCATTACCCTAGACCCTAATATTCCTTCATGGTCCCGGGGATTCTGCAGGGCGGTGCATGTCTTTCTAGCGAACTCACACTGAACAGAACTTGGTGAATCTGGTACTGCTGTTCCTCCTTAGGTAACCTCGGGTACTGATGTCGAGGCTCAGGGTGAGGCATTGGGCACTGATGCCCAGACAAATGGAGAGACTGCATAGACATGATCCACTCTTTACCTCTCTCTCTATTTTGCTTTACTTCATTGTTGAATAATTCCTATTTGCATTTGAGGACGAATGGTTTTTGTTTGTGGTGGGGTGAGGCCCACCTTTGTGTGCTGATTATGCTTATGTTTTATTTATATATTTGGGTCGTTGTGCTTAAAATTGTGTCTTACACTACTTCTTATGGATGTTTGAGCTTGTGGCTCCTTATATTTTTAATTGTAAATGATTTTGACCTTTCCAAAAAATTTTAAAATTTTCACCACCTCTTGTACGTGTGGAATATGGCTATTCTTTAGCAAATTTGAGTTTCGGTTTTGATCAATAATGATGACTTAAATAGTGCTCATAATCGAATGAACATGAATGTGCGGCTATGATGAGACCAAGTGAAGTTACATAGTCAATATGTGAACTCTTTGCATTTCGTTGTGAGTAGCCAATTATCGAATTGATTCTTTTGTGATGAACGTTGCACACTAGCAAAAGTGTGGAGTCTTGTTTGACTCTGGTGTCAATGCCTTGTGTGATGAGCTTACTGTGAACCATGCATGATGACACCTAGAATTTGTTTCGTTGGTCTGGTCGACTAAGTAAGGCTATCTCTTGATATGATTTTTGGCAACTTCGAAAGAGTGTGAGCCAATTTGACATATACCTCTTTTGTGGCCTACTTTGTGAGTGTGTGAACCTCTTTTAAACAACCCTTGAGCCTTACCTTTTTTTGGAAGAAACTTGATGAAAACATGACCTTCATTAAATTCACTACCCATAATCCTCATGATTTGTGGTTGATTGAATAGCCAACTTAGGCCAAAAGCCTAAGTTAGGGGTGTGGTGAAAAGAAAAGGCAAGTCAAGAAGTGCAAGAAAAGTCCCTTTTAACCCATGGTGTTGAGAAAAATGGAACCCCTCCATACAAAAGAAAAAAGAAAAGACAAGAGAAAAGAAAAAGAAAAAGTTGTGAAATAAAGTTATGGGAAATGTCAAAAGAAATGGGGTTCCGAACAATCCATGGAAGTGATAATGGTATGACTTATGAGCACTAAAGAAATTGATGAAAGAAGAGGAAATGGATTGTTAAAAACACCATATTTCACGAGGATGAAAGTCACTGAGCTTAAATGACCATACTTTTGCACTCAGTCCCATTACAAGCCTTGAAAAGACCTTTTGATCCTGAGTGAGCTGAAACAATTGTTGATTGGAAAATACGGCCAAACTTATGGGTGAAAGCATGCATTGTGTTCTTCTTTGTGAGAGTGAGCGTTGCATTTGATTCTAGAGTTTTAAATGATTAAACCATTGTGTGTGAATATGGAATCATTCTTTGTGTGAGGGTATTCGAATACCTTGTTGAGCTTGAACTTGCATTTGAAGTAAGTTGAGTATACAATTGATTCTTGCATGAGTAAGTTGAGTATTGTTGTGTACATTGATGGTTGAGTCTTGTGTAGCATTGTTTGAGACATCCTTTTTAGACTGCCGAACTTGAGTTTTACTTGAGGACAAACAAAAGTTTAAGTTGGGGGTGTTGATGAGTCCACAATTTGGACTCATTTAGGGATATATTTTGATAAAGTTAGTGTCCTCAAATGTATATTTTGCTTGATGAAAATCCTTAAAATTCAGGTATTTAGAGTTTGAGGCATCTCATGGACACTACTTGGCAAGAAGGAACAAGGCGGCTGAAAAGAATGAAGAAATAAAGGCCTGAAGATCGCCGAGCCCAGTTGGCGAGTCACCGATGGGCTTGGAGATCGCCTTTTGTTCCAGTGTGCTGATCCCTGAAGGAAAAGGTCAAGTTGGCGATGAAATGGAGCAGTCGCCGATCAGTTTTCCGAAGCAGTACCATATCACCCAATGACTCAAAATGCGAAGAGGCTGAAGGCCAAAGTAGGAAGGCGATGAAATTGACTGAAAGGCAGATCGCAAAGTATATCGGTGATCCCGACTAACTGCGTCGAATGGTCCTCCGCAAAACAAATTTTCAAACATTATAAATACTTGTTTATCATATCATATCATATGACTTCTATTATTGGAACTTTTTACAGGTTTTGAGAGAGTTTAAGTTTTAAAGGGTTTTGGAGACTTTTGTTATAAAATCCTTGAAGATTCAAAGGGTTTCAACTCCAAGAAATTGGATGTGGGTCTTGAAGATTCTTTACTCTTGACATGTTTTAAGACTTAATTCTTCATACCCAGTTGATGGAAACTGATATTGGTATATATTTTATTTCTTTTACATGTCTAGCTAAAACCCCAATTCTTGGGGTGTGATTTTGTGAATATGGGATAAATTATCTCTTGGGTCTTTCTTGTTAATAGTTTATTTGTTGTTTAAATGTGAATTTGTTTAGTACTTGTGTATGAACTTAATGGGATTGTAGTTGCAAATACGATTTCATCTTAGTGTTTTTGGCTTACTCGAGAGAGATGTCGTAAAACTAAGACTACTAAATTGATAGCCGGTGGTATTGGGTCGACATGGGTTTAGCTCGAGAGAGTGAATCCTAGTCCTTCTCCCACACATTTTGCTCGAGAGAGTGAATGGGCTAAAGGCGGAGGCTGTGCTTAATGCGACAACTCGGTGTTCGAGAGAGACCGAGTTGATTCGGGGTAAGTTGCTCGAAAGAGAATTTACCCCCACTATAGTCTAGCCTAGTCAGAAATGCTCAACAATTTACTATCAAAAACATGTAACTGATAGTCTAGTTTAACTCGTATTCCTATCACATCCCAAGAATCCCGTCTCCATATCTCACTTCCTTATATTTTTAATTTTTTTTTAGTTGTTAATTAATACAAACCCCCATTGATAATTGATGCTTGCGTCACTCCTTAGATTTAGTATATTTTTATTTGTTAATATCTATAGCTATGACTAATTAGAGCTTGATTTTATTTCTCTACTAATTTTCAAAACCACTCCCTGTGGGAACGATCCCAACCCTTGGTTGGTTTATATCACTACATGTGATTGTTCGGCACTTGAACCAAAATAGTGTCAGTTGATTACGTCGAACATCACCCAACTCATGGAATCTTAGATAACATGCTACTGGACTGCTTCTATAGAGGTCTTGGTCCGGAGAACAGGTCAGTCGATGACCAAATTTCTTCAGGTGGTCTCACACGACTACCATTTGCAATAGCAGCCCAACTCCTTGATCATATGGCCAAGACAAACAAAGAGACTGAGAAGGATAAGGTCATGGCCACATTGTTGACTCAGTTGGATCTAGTGGCCAAAAAGATCATGGAATTGGAAGCACCGGACAAAAAGAAAGACCGGTACATTCCCTCTCATGAGCGTGTAAAGTCCAAGGTGTACGAGGGTGGACTAATAGAAGAGATACTCTCACTCATTCTTCACAAAGTTGAAGAACACGACAAAATGTTGAATGGGATAAATGAGAATGTCTCACTGCTAAATCAGATAATTGCTTTTCATTCCCTGTGTAATTAGCTGCTGGAGACCCAAATGGGTCATTTGTTGTCTCATCTCTATCCCACAAGCCAAGATTGAGGGGGGAAGTCGTGCCACGACGTTAACGAAGGCGCTTCTTGGGAGGCAACCCAAGGTTTTATATGCTTTCGTTTTTGTTTGTGAAATAATCGTGTGTTGATTGTGCAGGTTAAAGTGTGGAATGTGTTTGAACAGTATAGATTGGCGAGCAAAAAGTCCGGTCGGCGACTCACCGAAGAGGTCAGCGTGCCTGACTTGGACCACCGCTGGACTCAAGGAATTCTAGGGTTTGAGTTTGTGAAACTCAGCGAGCCCAGGAGCAGATTGGCGATAAGCCGACCAGGTCGGCGATTACGATCTTGTCCGCCGTTTGGAACCCCACATTAACTTGAGGTCTTGTAAAACTCAGCGAGGTAAGTTCTCACTCGATATGTCACCGAATGAGTAAGCGAGAAAAACTTATGTCGTTGAATTGGCGAGAATTGGATGGTTTTTAAAGGCCAAAGGTTTAAACTTTCAAACTCTTTCATTTTCCATCACTTTTGCACTTTCTAAAATCACACCCGCGCAATATTTTTCGTATTTTTTCATCTTGTATCTAGTATTAGTCTTCATCTGTGTGTTTGGAGTTGGATTTTTTGCAGCGTAGCTATATAACTTCCCGTATTCAGCTTTGAAGGTTGGTTTTCCGAACCCCAAATTAATAGTTAGTGATTTTTACTCATTTGCAAGTGATTTTTATCTTCGTGATGTGTGCCGGACCTCCGTGAGATCTTTGTTTTATGCTTGTGTGCTTGAATGCCGATTTTAATTCGAATATCATGCCTATAATGCGTTTATTGTTAAATTCCTGATTTTTTCGTGCTTAAAAGTGATTAAAACTGTTGGGTGTTGCTTAAATATTGTTGGGTCTAGTCGGGTGAAGTCAAACTAACCCGTATTTGTGACAAATGACGTAATTTTCCCAATGATGGAGCGGTTGACATCATTCTTAAGAGCAAAATATGTCAAATGGCCAAATCGGGAGAAGTACGAGTATCCCGGGGACATGGGTGTAATGGGTCTTAGTTTAATTGAAATAGTGCATGTTTTGATTTTGTTTTCGAGGGCTGCGGGGTTGAATTTGGAAGTTGGGATTGAAAGTAGGCACGTTGGGCCGTTTAGCAAGCTGGGTCGAGCTCGCCCAACCACTCGACGATTGACCAAATTCCCCCTAATCACCTTTAATTTCATGATTAATCTTGAGATTGGTTCTGTAACTTTCAGAGAGAAGCCTGAGTTCGCCGAGTGCACTCGGCGACGCGCCGAAGGTCTCCCTTGATCGCCCTTTTCTGCGCCCCTAACCCCTAAAATGCTCTGTAACTTTCGGCGGGCTAGTCGTTGCTCGTTGAATGCTATCAGTGATTCACTGAAAGATCCTTCCCCATCACAGACATGCCATTTGTTTGAGGCTTTTTTGAGCAAATCCTTTCGGCGAACCCGATGTTGATCGCCAAAGTGATTCGGCGACTCGCCGACCGATTCGGCGAGTCTGTCTGCAATTATTTTTTTGCATATTTGCTTGAACTGTTTCTAACTTTCTCCTATGTGTTTGCAGATATGGCTAGACGTAAAGTAGCTGGAGAAACATGCTGCCCTGCAAGAAAGCCAAGGAAATAAAAATCAACGAAGATGCAGCTGCATCCCAAGCAAAGGCTACTAAACCTCCCATAACAGGTGGGAAAGGAAAAGGAAAATAGAAGGCATATGCGTCACAGGAGGCCAACTCCGAAAGCGATGGTATCCACGCCACTCACCTCACCACTTCTGAGAGTGAGGGTGAGCACCAAGATCCTCGGGTTACCAATTCTGAGCCTGAGGATGATGAGCCAGTAGCAACACAGAAGGCAGAGCTGTGATCCAAGAGGATGAATGATCCATCTCGGATTAGGACTCCCTAGGCCACCACTACTCCTACTCGTGCTCCAGCACAGGCTGTGGTCCTAGCACCACCAGTACAGGGTCCTCCCCCACGGTCTATGAATAAATTGAAGACTTAGGGGCTGAGGAATTGGGTAAGAAAATTCTACAGTGCCTACAATTCCTTGGTACCACAAGGGAAGAAGCCGACATCCAAATTCAAGCCGGTGGACTGTGTGGTTGTCAGAGGCTGGAAGGACAAAGACACTGGAAAACATGAAGAAGTGGTTGGCCCGGCTGATATCAGACGGTACTCCTAAATGGCTTGAACTTGGATCACCCATTTATAAGAAGGACCTAAACATAGCAGTAAGTTACTGGTTTGGCTTCATCACCAACACTATTATGCCGTCCCAGAACGAGTCAATTCTCCGCCACGCCAAGGCAACCTATCTGGGTTGCATTATTGATGAGACCAGGTTGAACCTGGGGATGATTATGGCACAAAAGATGGTCATGAGGGCCAAGCAGCGCAAAACTTCCCTTCCATTTCCGGTGTTGATCACCGAGCTGTGCAGGCAAGCTCGGGTTCCTAGAGATAAGAAGAAGGATGTGGAAGTGATTCCCACATCTTTTACCGACATCTGAAAGATTGAGGTGGAGTACTTGAAAGATTAGGTGGAGAAGAAGAAGGCTGCCCCGGTGGACACATCCCTGGTTGTTGATCCTTAGACACTACCTACAGAGGTAGCATTGCCTACTCCAGCCTCCGGGCCTTCAAGTACATCCAGTGTTGTTCCTCTGATACTCCTAGTTCCTCTACTGCTCCATTGCCTCCTAGATCTAATACTTTTATTGCTGCCTCCCAACCCCCGCTCACTCAGGCTACATTACTACGGATGGGGCAGCTAGCCCTTTTGGCTAATCGTCGTTCTGCCAAACTTGAGGCCTCTATTCCAGGCATGATTCATACAACCCTCATGGATGTTGTGACACCTTTGAGTGCTACCATTGAATCCCTTGAGGCTAGGATAACAATGTGTAAGCGTGGCCAAGGGGCTACTGAGAAGGTGATGACCCTAAAGGCCTTTATTACTGTACATAGGAGAGATGTGGACCAATTGAAGTCCACTAACATGTCCATGATTTTAGGGACGGTGGAGATCCCAGATGTGTTAGTTGAGATAGATATGCCTCTGGCTACCTCCGGAGATGATGTTCGAGCTGAGGAGACAGCTGATCCTGAATCTGAGGCTGAGACGGATGAGGAGATGCTTGAGGTTGCTGATGAGGCTTCTTATGAGGGCCTTACGGAGACAGAGGAGGCCATGGTAGATGCAGCTGCAGACACACCTTTGGCAGCCCCTAGTGGCTCTACCACTGTTGAGGTGACTCCGGGCACTGAGGCCCAGGTTCAGAGTGTTACACTGGGCACTGATGGCCCGACAGATAGAACAACTGTTTAGACAGGACTTTTCTTTACCTCCCTCTTTGTCCCCTTGTTATTGACTTTTGGATATTTTCTTGCATTTGAGGACAAATTGCTTTTGTTTTATGGTGGGGTGAGGCCCACCTTTGTGACTATTGTTCTGTTCATATATTGGGTTTTTGAGCTATGTATTGTGTTTTGATATTGTTTTTGTGGATGTTTGAGCTTCTGGCTCCTTATTTTAATTGTAAATGATTTTTGGACCCTTTCGAAAACTTTTGTGCCACCTCTTGATTGTATTTGAATGTGGTTGTTCTCTTGCAAATTTGAGTATCAGTCTTGATCAATACTGATGACTTGAATAGTGTTCATAATAAAAAAAGTGAATGTGTGGCTACGATGAGGCCAAATGAAGTTGCATAGATAATATGTGAAATTTTTGCATCTCATTGTGACTAGCCGATTATCGAATGAGTCTATTGTGATGAACATTGCATAATAGCAAAAGTGTGGAGTCTTGTTTGATAGTGGTGCCAATGCCTTGTGTGATGAGCTTACCATGAACCATATGCGATGACACCTAGAATTTGCCCCGTTGGTCCGATTGACTAAGTGATGCAATCTCTTGAAATGATCTTAGGCAACTTTAAAAAGTGAATCAATTTGACATTATATGTCTTTTGTGGCCAACCTTTTAGTGTGTGATCTTCGCTTGAAAACCCTTTGAGCCTTACCCTTTTCCTTGGAAGAAACTTGATGCAGATTGTGACCTTTCTTTATCCATTACCCATAATCCTCATGATTTGTCGTTTGTTCGAATAGCCAACTTAGGCTAAGAGCCAGCCTAAGTTGGGGGGTGTGGTGAAAGAGAAGGTAAATCAAGAAGTGCAAAGAAGTCCCCTCTACCCATGGTTTTGAGAAAGATGGAACCCCTCCATACAAAAAAAAAAGAGAGAAAAAGAAAAGAAAAGAAAAGAAAACAAATGAAAAAGAAAAGAATGATTTAAAAAAAAATAAAGTTGCAAAAGAATGGGGTGTCCTGTAGTCCATGAAAAGTGAATAATGGGGTGACTTATTAGCATAAATGAGAATGATAAGGAGAAGGAAAGGAAATGTTGTTCATACCACATTTCTTTAGGATAACAACCACTAAGCCTTAATGACCATACCCTTACACTCAGCCCCGTTACAAGCCTTGAAAAGACATTTTTTATCTTGAGTGTTGAAACAAGTGTTGATTGTAAAATAAGGGCAAACCTATGGGTGAAATCATGCATTGTATTTATCTTTGTTAGTGTGAGTGTTGTATGTGATTCTGAAGCTTTAAATTGTTGAATCATTGTGCGTGAATATGGAATTATTCTTTATGTGAGGGCATTTTGAGTACCTTTGTTGAGCTTGAACTTGTATTTGAAGCAAGTATTGTGAACTAGAGAATCTTTGATAAAGGTGAGTCACAACTTAAATCTTTGAGTGCACAATTGATCCTGCAAGTTGAGTCTTTTTGTGTGCATTCATGATTGAGTCTTGTGTAGCACTATTTGAGACATCATTTTTTAACTGCTGAACTTGAGGAAAAGCAAAAGTTTAAGTGGGGGGTGTTGATGAGTCCACGATTTGGACTCATTAAGGGATTTATTTGGATAGATTTCGTGTCCTCAAATGCTTGTTTTGTGCCAATAACTGATGTAAAATCCTTGATTTCTAGGTATATAGATTGAAGAACGAAGCATGGACACTAATGTGCTAAAAGGAACAAAATAGCTAAAAGAACGAAGAAATGAAGGAATGTTGATCGTCGAGTCAATTGGGCAAATCGCCGAATGGCCACTATCTCGCCTAAAATTTCAGCGTACCAAGCCCTGAAAGAGAAAATCAATTTGGCGAGAGAAAAAAATAGTCGGTGTGTCGCTGAGTGGTTCCGGGATGTAGTGTTGGATCGCCTAAAGTTACAAAACTTGAGGATGCTGAAGGCCAAAGAAAAAAGGCGATGGAACTGACCTAAGGGCGGATTGCCAAGCTGATCGGCGATCCCGACTTACTGCACCGAATGGCCCTTCGCAGCATATTTTTGGCGGCTATAAATACAATTTTGAATATTTAGTTAAAAGAGAGTTTTCATAATATAGATTTTTTTAGTTTTGGAGACTAAGAACTGAGAATATTGAGACAAAACTTTTCCTTAGCTTTGAAGAATTGAAGTTTTCCATTTTTGAGAAATTGAAAGTGGATCTTTGAGATTCTTGAATTTGGACCTTTGTAAAGACGAAATTAATCTTACCCAGTTGATGGAAACACAATTTGGTAATGATTTCTATCTTTTTATGATGTCTAGCTAAAACCCAATTCTTGGGTTCTGATTATGGGTTGGTTTAGCTTGTGGGTATTGCTGATTGTTAGTTTAAATGATGTTTAGAAGTGATTTCATTCAGTAATTGTGGTTTAATTTAAAGGGTTGTAGTTGCAAATGCAATTTTACCTACGTATTTTTGGCTTGCTCGAGAGTGAGGTTTTAATACCAAGATTACTGAATTGATGGTCTGTGGGTATTGGGTTCTCATTGGTACATCTTGAGAGAGTGAATCCTAAACCCTTTTCCACACATTCAGCTTGAGACAGTGAATGGACTAAGGGCCTATTTGGATTGGCTTTTGGCTTATTTTTGTTATTTTGGCTTTAAAATAAGTTCTTATAAGCACTTTTTAACTTTATCGAAACACTTCAAAACTGCTTAACAACTATTTTGGCTTAAAAGCACCTAAAATAAGTCAATCCAAACGGGCACTAAAGTGAAGGCTGCTCTTATTTGCTTGCTCGTTGGTGTTCGAGAGAAACTAACTTGATTCAGGGTAAATTGTTCAAGAGAAATTTATCCCTACTAAAGTCTAGCTTAGTCACTGATTTACAGCTAATTACTAACAGTTGCAATCACCTATTTGTCTACTTTTGCCTATAATCCAATCACATCCCAAGAACCCGTCTAATTTTTGTTAAATTCGTGTTATTTGTTGTTGTTGTAGCTGATTGTTAAAACTAAAACTCCCTTATTTGACATCCGTGTCACCCCTAATTTGAATTATGTTTTTACTCGTAAATGTCTATTCATATGATTGACTTGAGCATATTCATACTTTACTCTTCAATCTTAAACACGTACCACTCCCTGTGGGAGTCGACCACAACTCATTTAGTTGGGTTATTATACTGACTAGTGATCGTTGACACTTAGAATTGGATTAAGTGTCCATGATACGATAATTAGTGAGGAAGGGTTGATTGGACCAGACTTAGTTCATCAAGCTATGGAGAAAGTGAAAGTCATTCAAGAGAGGTTGAAAATAGCGCAGAGTCATCAGAAATCCTACACTGATGTTAGGAGAAGGGAGTTATAGTGTGAAGTATGGGTATACTTAAAAGTTTCACCTATGAAGGGTGTTATGAGATTTGGCAAAAAGGGGAAGTTTGTCCTCGGTATATTGGCCCTCACCGAATATCCAAAAGGATTGGTAATGTAGCTTATGAGTTGGAGCTACCACAAAAGTTAGCAGCGGTCCATCCGGTATTTCATATTTGTCTTGGTTTTCCAAACGACCTAGCGGGTCTTTACATCATCTACCACTTAAACAAACGTTCATCCTCGAACGATAAAAGAATAGAACGTAAATGTTGAGGATATCTACTCCTCATGTCTGACTCGGTCTCCCATGTAGCCTCCTCCACCAGACGATGCTTCCATTTAACCTTTACTAAGGCAATATCCTTCGACCTCAACTTTCGAATTTGCCTATCCAAAATGGTTACCGACTCTACCTCAAAAGTCAAATTCTGGTGAGGTAACACTGAATCCCATTGAATAACATGAGCACCACCCTGATGATACTTCTTCAGCGTCGAAATATGAAATACAGGGTGAGCACCTGACAATCCAGGTGGCAAAGCAAACTTGTAGCCACCTCACCCATACGTTGATCAATCTCAACAGGGACAATATACCTCGGGATCAACTCGTTCTTCTTTTCAAATTTTCACATTTTTCATAGGTGTAACCTTTAATAGAATTTGCTCTCCAATCATTAACTCTATATCATGAATATTTCGATCTACATAACTCTTTTGCCTACTCTGAACCATGAGAAGCCTATCCCCAATCAACTTAACCTTATCCATGGACTCCCTAACAAAGTATGTACCCCACAACCTAACCTCAATTGCATCAAACCAACTAACTAGAGATCCACATCTCCAACCATCCAATGCCTTGAATGGAGCCAACTCAATACTCGAATGATAATTGTTGTTGTATGCAACTCCACTAAAAGAAAATATTTATCCCCAATAACCACCAAAGTGATCTCACACACCCGCAACAAGTTTTCAAGGACCTTAATAGTCTATTCGAACTGACTATCAACATGTGTATGCAAGGATGTACTAAGATCCACCCGAGTTCCAACTCCTTCTACACAAACCACCAAAAATGATATATAAATTATGTGCCTCGATATGAAATAATAGATATGGGCGCCCCATGTAATCAAGCAATCTCCTGAACATAAAATTGGACTATCCTCACTAAATTATAAATAGTTTGAATAGGGAGAAGATATGTAGACTTGCTGAATCGATCCATAATGACCCAAATAACATCAACCCTTACCTAAGGTCCATGGCAACCCCACCACAAAGTCCATAAATTATTTCACACTTCCACTCTAGTATGTGCATCCTGTAAGTAACAGATCAAGGCTTTTGGTGTTAATACATCGCTTGTTAATAAATGATACATCTTAGTAGAGCTCAGATGAATTGTATACCTTAAACTATGGGCATTCTCCATGATCATTCTAGTCAACTCACCTACTCAAAGAACATAAATACAATCTTTTATCCTCAAAACTCCCTAACCATCAAGAATTTTCTCCTTGGCTTCTCCTTGCAACACTTTTTCTCAAATATTACACAACTCTACGTCATCTAAGCTTTAATTTGATCCAATAAGGATGATCCCACCTCCATGTAAGATAAAACTTTACCAAATTTTGAAATATCAAGTCTCGCAAAGCTATTGACTAAGGACTGGATATCCATAGCAAAAGGAAGCTCACCCACCTGTAACAAAGCTAAATTCCTTACACTCATTTTCTTTCTACTTAGTAAATATACTACCACATTCTCCTTATTCAGATGTTAAAAAAATATTTATATCATAGTCCTTGAGAAACTCAAAATCATCTTTGCTACCCCAAATTGATATTTCTCTGATTGAAAATATATTAGAGACGACAATGATCCTTGAACACCTCACAATACACATCATAAAAGTAATACCCTCAAATTCTCAATGCGAATACTACAATTGTTGACTCCAAGTCATGGATAAGATAGTTCTCCTTGTTAACCAACTTCAGCAACCTCGAATCATAAGTTATTACCTTCCCCTTCTACACCAACACACAATCAAGATCAATCTAAGAAGCACCACAATATATGATAAAATCCACTCCCTCCACGAGTAGAGTCAAAATTAGAACAGTAACTAATAAAGTCTTGTGCTTTTGAAAACTCACCCCTCATAAACCAGTAGAAAGTCACTTCCTCATGGGTCAATCCAGTTAATGGGGATGCAATGAATGAGAACCCCTCTACAAATCACTGATAATTACCCACAAGGCCTAAAAACTCGGAATCTTAATAACTAAAGAAGGTTTGATCCAATATTAGTTGTCTCAATCATCTTAGGATTCACCGTAATACCCTCTTTGGACACTACATGTCCCAAGAATGCTAACTAACTAAGCCAAAACTCACACTTAGAAGACTTCACATATAGCTTCTTCTACTTCAGAATTTCAAGAACAATCCTTAAATGATGCCCCTGCTCCTCCTTACTATGAGAGTATATAAATATATCATCTATGAAGTCAATAAGAAAGGAATCCAAGTACGGTCTAAACACACCATTCATCAACTCTATAAAAGTTGTTGAGGGCATTAGTCGGTCTATAATACATCACTAGAAACTCACAACTGTCATAACATGTCTGGAAAACTGTCTTAGGGATATCCTCCGCTTTAACTTTCCACTGATGATAACTGGATCTCAAGTCAATCTGGGAGAAAATTGAAGCACCTTGAAGCTAATCAAATAAATCATCAATACGAAGGTATTGGGTATTTATTCCTAATGTTAAACTTGTTCAACTGTCGATGGTTAATACTTATACACATAGATCCATATTTCTTCTTGACAAATAACATTGGAGCATCCTAAGGAGATACACTCGGTCTAATGAACCCCTTTCTCAACAAATCCCGCAGCTGCTCTTTCAACTTTTTTTATTTGGCTGAATCCATAGAATATGGTGAAATTGAAATGGGATGAGTGTTTGGCTCCAAATTGATGTCAAAATCAATATCATGATCAGGTGGAAGACCTAGTAGGTTTGTTTGGAAAACCTCAGAAAACTCATTCACAATTGGAATAGACTCAAGCATATGAGTCTCCACATTAGTTTCTTGAATATGCGTCAAGTAAGCTAGACATCCTCCCTCCACTAAGTGACGAGTCTTAATAAATGATATCACTCTTTTTGAGTTGTGACTAATAAAATCTCTCCACTCTACTTTAGGAATACCACACATAGCCAATTTAATTATCTTAGCATGACAATTTAAAATCATGTGATAAGGAGATAACCCATTCATTCCAAGAATAACATAAAAAATCCATCAAATATAAGTCCTTGAAATTCACTTGAGTATGATATCACATTAAAGTAACTATACATGATCGATATATTCGATCTACCACTATGAATTCTCCAATAAAAGTAGACATTTACAGGCAATCAAGCTACTCACGTACCATATCCTACTCGAATGACAACCTTCTTGCCCTTACATTGTTTAAATCTCACACGTTGAATCATCTCTAACTCCTCGACAACATCTACAATTTTCTAAAATGGAACACCAGAAGAGGCAACCTGAGAAACTCTCATACAAATTGGAATGATCAACCACTTAACAAACCTTCTTACTCTCTCAGCCTCGGTGGGAAGTATCATTAAATTGTAACTAGCCAAGACATGAAATTTAACCTTATACTCTCTACTAACATACCATCTTACTTCAAACCCTCAAACTCGGCCCTCTTACTGTGTAGAACAAACTTATCATAGAACACCTGAGTAAACTGAATCCATTATAGTAGAGGTGATCCAATTGGCCCACTATCAATATAATATCTCCATCACTGCTTGATGGGTCAATCACTTGAAACACGGTGTAGTCAACTCCATAGGACTCCACAAATCTAAGATTATGCAACCTCTCATGACAATGATCTATAAATTCATATGTATTCTCTCTGAAGTTATTGGTATAAGTTGGAGAATTTATCATCCTAACCCTTTCGAATAATTCCTATTAGTCTGATCTATTAGCCAAATGTAATGCAACACAACCTCTAACTTGACCTTAACCTTGCGTCTACCTCATTCAATGAGCCTAGCAGTGCGTGCAGGTACAAGCTTTAGATCTTTGATCACAGATGCATGAGTCCTAATCACTTGTGAGAGAAGGAGACAATAAGAGTAGAATTCCAATAAAGTCAAGTACGCACGATAAGGAATGAAAGGATAGAAGTTTTCTTAATGTCCTATAGCCTCTCGAAGATAAGTATGGATGTCTTCATACCGATCTGCAAGACTCTACTAGACATTACTCTTGTACTCTTGAGACCGATGAACCTAGGGCTCTGATACCAATTTGTCGCGATCTAAATTCAAAAGTCGTGATGGCACCTATGTTCCCAACCGATAGGTAAGCCAAACCAATACTTTTACCAATTTAACTAAATAATGAGGTAAAAAGGTAAACAACTAATAAAATATCTCCAACACTAAGTCCTTCATAAATACGAAATGTGGAAAGCTAAAATACCACCCAAGAGTTGGTGTCATAAGTACAAAAGCTTCTAAATATGGTGCAACTATGAAACTAAAATGACAAATTCAAACATAAGGGATATCCTGTCTAAATACTAAACAAAAAAAAAAGGAAAAAAGATAGAGGGGGGTGTGGGCAACGGAACAGCCAAGCAGCTCACCACAACTCCAAGATACTCCAAACTCGGACTCAAAAAGCTCCACGAGATGTGCTCATACTCAGAATCAAATCTGCACCACAAAGAGTGCAACAAGTGTAGTATGAGTACGAAACCACGTGTACCCAGTATATCTCATAGACCGACAACGAAGAAGTAGTGACAAAAGTTTATTTAAGAAAATCAGTCCTTTACTTATACAAGTCTATTTATACTTACCAGTCAAGTTCCATCAATAAGGATAATCAACTTCACGTAAGGTACAACTACCAATAAACACACGAAATCAACAATAATAAATGAGGTAATGAGATGCAATGCAATGTGACGCTATGAAATGATATGCCTCAGATGCCAAGTACTCTCTCAACCGTATATACATGACACTCCTCGAAAATACATCGAGAGTTCATGACCCATGGGGGACTCGCGAGGTCCATATATTGACATCGACGATCTCCACGTGTCTGTGCGGACGATCTCAATGCACTATCGTAAAATCAAATAATTTTCGCACGGAAGATCTCCACGTGCCCAAATTATAATCTTACTATCTCACCATCCCTAGCACGGACAATCTCTATGTGCCTATCTTATACTCAATCTCATGTCAATGCATATGTACAATATGATTTCAAATAAATGGGATGATGATGCATCTAAATCAATCATATATCAGGATAATACATAACCACCTCAATTATCACAAATATATGAGATCAATAAAGAAACACAATCACACAAAGAATTCAAGTCAATATTACATCAGGTAATGCCCATATGCTTTGGCATGCTCGGATTACAATCCGCATTCTATAGTAATAAATTTTTCCTTTATAACACCGGTACTCGTACCAATGCCCGTCACACCATTGGTACGAGACCCTTATCTTTCACCCTTACCCATGGTCTATTCCATTTTTTATCTTTAAATAGAAAAACGTCCTTCAACGAAGTCTGAAAGTCATAACATATCTTGAATGCTGAACACCTGTCACAACTCCTCAAGATTTTGCCTTTCCTTTTCGTAAAGCTTCAGAATGTTCTCAATCTATCAAATATGTAATATCCGTAAGCATGCGAGTTCATAGATACCCATATTGTTATATGCCTATCCTAGACCCAAAAACTCATCCCAATCAATGACTAAAATTCATAACTCTTGGTGTCAACTAATATTCCAAGTCTCATATTCCTAAATTTTAAAGCCTAGGATTAAGTCTCAATCTCTCCAAGTATCTTAAATTCAATGTTAATCATATAATATACACCTAATAATTAATTTACTATCTCAATATATCAAAAACTAAATTTACAATATGATAAGAATAAGAAAAATAAGTCAATTTTGAACCATTTACGAAAAACCAAACTTGCAGAACCTCAAAATACCTATGTGCCCTATATCCCGCATATATATTCGAATATCTAAATATTAATACCTATAGAAATCATTTATAAATCATTGTCTCGTGATTTTACAATACCAATTCCATCAATCTATTTATTTTATCTCCTAAAATCCTAATGAACTCTACTACTAGTAAATACACATACTTGCTGCTAAACCCAAATCTACCAACCAATATAACCACTCTCAAGTGTTAGGAACATAATGATTACAAAATTTGAAGAAGGAATTAAAGTTCCTTCAAATTCACAACCTCAATTTCTTATACAAAGAAATAAATCCTTACCTGAAGCACCGCAAAATTCTTTTCTTTTGAGTGAATATCCGCAGTAGGTTTCGGTCCTTCGTGCTATGACTGACAATAATATTAAACCCCCTCTAATTTTAATTCAATACATGGGCCAAGTGGTAAAGGGTATTAAATGAATTATGGACTTGGCCCACTAACTATTAACTATATTAATTATTTAATAAATCTCTATTAACTAGAGAATCTTAATTATTGAATAGTTCAAAATTTTCATATAAAATTTTACGGGAAGAGTTAAAATAGTCTTAGTTTTCAAAACGACCTTGTGGGTCAATACAATTGAAGAAGTCCAAAGTGGTGCAGAAAAAGGCTAAAAATCAGTTCAAAAGGAGGTCAATTTCAACCCTTAAGTGGAGCTGAAATCAACACACCAATCAATCTCAAATGGGTATCAAATGACACGACCAATAGAGATCACAAAATCTATAATTCAACCACAATTATTAGGGTTTTAGTTTTACCTTAGCAACCAAGTAAAAGATTTATTTTATTAAGTTCTAGATTGTTCTTATAGAGTTTTATTAGGGCTAGCAACAACGTTATTTTTATATAAATAAGAGTTATTTTTCATTAATTAAAACCACATTACATTGATATTAATAATATTTGAGTGAGTTATTTTAAGCCTTTGTGACTTGTTCCTTGAGAACATATCTTTAATTTAACCTTACTAGTATCATACTTTAAGGTATACATTAATTTCTTTTTGGGCAATCTTTGATTTCTTTGGTATTATTTAAAAGGTGATTAGTTTATACATACTTATTATTGTCATTAGTTACTCATAAAACGGTCAAGATCTGAATCTATCATTTTGATTTGTTTTCTCAAGTAAAGGAGTTAGATTTCTTCCTTAAATCTATACGTTGTTACTTCTATCTTGACAATGCTTTAGAACATCAAAATACTTGGATCTTTCTTTTAAATTTTGTATATCTTCAGTTAGTTTTCTGTTGTTGCTTCCACACTCTAACAATCAATTCTATATTTATGATCTTCTTAACCTTGTTGTTATCAAGTGGTATAATAACAAGGTTCTATCAAGATATCATTCTTGATAAATCTTGGGATTTCTTCAATACTTGAAGAAAAAAATTTAAAAAATTACTATATTATGAACATTGACGTTCAAGGAAAAAATAAGTACAAGTGATAACTTGTTCTTCAAGAAATCTGATTACTTGCTCTCTAAGTTTTGTATTAGTTGATTTCCAAACAAGAAAGACACAAGAAGATGAGATTCTATATCGTTCATTTTGAGCATATCAACTTTAAGGGTAGTGATCTCCCCTTCCATTACATAAACATACTTTCACAAGATATGAATCTTCTTATTCAACACTTTTAAAGCTCTTTGAGCAGCCTGAAGCATCTTGGTAGGGAGGTTCCTGGCCAATTTGATTACTTGGTTTTCATTTGAATATGAGGTTTGTTTTAAGATTTCATACTCAATTTGGCTAGAGGCACCTAAAAGAGGTTGAGAGCGTGCCAAATCAGCTTTATCTTGAGTGGCTTTTTCTTCATCCACATGAATGTCATTGTCCGAGGTAAGCATCTCCCGAAACATTCCAAAGGTTTACACTACCGATGGTGTAATGTCGGTAGGCAGATATAGTAATATCTGCTGCTATAGTTCATCACACCGCCACAATAGGCATGTAATGTGGGAAGATAACCCCATCACCAGACCACCACGATTGGCATGACAGGTGGGCAGATAACCTAGTCATTACACCACCACGGTAGACATGTATGTTGGGCAAATGCTTACTAAGTCATTACACCACTGAGATGACCATCTTAGCTAGGGAGGATCGCTACTATGACTGGATTATCATACAATTCATCATTAAAGAAGTATGATTTGTATATGTACTTACTTACTTGGTTGCATTCGTGGATAAATTTTAAGTCACTATAGGATCTCAGGTTTTGGAGTCTCAGGTTGTTTTTATCCCTTACTCTAGTTCACTATTTTTTATATACTTATGTTTACAAATTTCAGCCTTACATACTATTACATGTTATTCGTACTGACATCCTCCACTTGGGGACACTACATTCGTGTTGTAGGTGCAGGTAGAGACTCTGATTTTCAGTTGTAATAAGAGTTTGACTTCAGATGAGAGTTGGTATTCTACTTTCACTAAGGAGCCATTTTGTAATTTGATAGTATTGTGTTTTTCTATTTTGTATGGGTAGGTTGGGCCTGTCCCATGCACTAAATTTGTTACTCTTTAGAGGCTTTTGTGGACGTTAATGTACAATTTAGTTCAGTTTTGTTTTATGCCTTGTCGGCTTTTATTGCTCAGTTCAGTTGTATTATGGTCTAGTTGACCTTATGTTGTTAAAATATAATTTAGTTGTGACATTGTCTATCTAGATGGATATGACAAGTGGCCTGGTTAGCCTAAGCAGCATAGTTTCAGTTGTTATATATATGACTTCTTCATTAAGTCTATATCAAAGCCAGTCACGCCCTCTCCTAGTTTTGGGGCATGGCAAATTCTTTCCTAAATTTTATTTCAAATTCACCATATAACCCAACTCAAGACTTAATCCTGACCTCGACTCATGATTCGACAAACGCGCCCAGACCTAACTCTCAATCTCTACTTCCATCCGAGACAGATTCCTAATCCCTAAATCGAAACCTAGTTCAAATTCTTATTTGGGACTCAATTCTTGACAATAACTCAATAATCTAACTCTCAAATCGAGGCATGCGATTTGACTCAAGACTTGACTCTAGACACCAAACTTGAGCCAAGACTCGACTCTTGATGTGAGATAAAACTCTTGACCCGAGAATAAATTCTCGACCAAGGACTTGGCACCCTACCTTAACCTCAACCATCAATCCTCACTCGAGTCTTGACTCTTGATTTCAACCTCGATTTGAGACATGACTCTCAATCCTAATTAGATCCTAATACCCGACTCTCGACTCCCGATCTTGACCCAAGATACGTCTATTGATCCATACCCCACTTAGGACCTTATTACTAACTGAGAACCCAATATCAAATGACGAACCTACCCCATGACCTAACACTAGATCCTAACACTGACCCTGAATCCCGACCTATGACCTAACTCCCATCCTTGACCATAACTTCAAACCCAAGACCTGATTCTTGACCCTGACACAAACTTTGACTCTGATCCAGGTTTCGATCCTCACCCAAAGGGTAGGTATAGTGGTTGGAGTAGATGGAGGTAATCAGGTAGGGGTGAGTAGATAATGCGAGAGGGGTGCATGAAGGATGTGTTAGTTTGTTTTTATTGATCTGAAAATTATATTTTCTTAAACTTTTAAGTTTTTTTTTTCTATTTACAAATGTGAGTTTGTATATGGATACCCATATTTTATCCATATGTGTTCCTAATTTTATGGGTTAATAAGATAATGAATCTTATATTTACCCAACTAAAATATAAGTGATCCAACTCGTTAAATATGGATTAATTAGATGGGTCGATTTATAAATATTGGCTAAACATGCCACCTTAGATGGGTCGATTTATAAATTTTGGCTGAAATTGCAGCCTCTAATTGTGAGCAAATTAGGTTTTAAAAAGTTTGTACTAAGTTTTAGAAAACCCTAGCCACTTGTTTCTCTTATAAATATAACGCTTCAACAATCCCTCTCATTTAATCACATGACTCAACCTATTGAGGCCGAGGTGAAAGACATTCAAAACCATGAAGAGGACATTGATGACAATGAAGATGATGTATTTCAATTCAAGCACGAGTCCTTTTCATCAATTCTTCAGAATTGAAAATAAGTCAACAGGTTGTAAGTTCTTTCTTCTCTTTATTTAATGAAGTACTACTCATTTCTTTTGTAATACTTAAATATAATGGACTATCACTTACAAATACTCTATTTTATTTAAAAGATTCGCGTTTTAAAGATCATTCTTGATTTAGTAGTTGTATTAGATTTAATAGAAAAAATAACTAATATTATTTCTTTTAAACTTATTTTTTTTCTTAGATCCAAAAAAAATTCTTACTTAGAATGAGTGATTAATTAAACATCGAATAAATAAAATAAAATCTATTTTTTTCAATCTACAAACTAAAAATAATTTGTAATGAGTTCTTCATTTTCTTTTTATAGATTTAAGTATTCACATTTGATACGATATAAATTATTAAAATATTTCTAGTTTGAGATATAACAAAAGTAGTGTCAACTACATTTAATGAATGAGCTGAGGAAATTTTCAATTTAGCTCAGCTATGTAGAACTGATAAATACATATAGAAGCATGTTTAAAAATTCTTTGGTGATTATTCAGCTTTTATAACAGAAAAATAATATATTTTTTCTGTTACATTAAAAAAAGAATCATATCGTCTTATTATCAAAAGTATCACTTTGATTGGATTTTATTAAAAAAATCATCAAAAATTATCTTGTAACCTAATTAGAGTTTTAGTACAATTAAGTTTATTCACCAACAAGAGTTGTGGTGGAGTGGTAAGTACTCCTTCATCTTTTACCAAGAGGTCTCAGGTTTGAGTCCCCTTTGATACATAGTCGCCTTTGTTAGGGAGTATCTTATCCTCTAATGTGGGACTTCCCGAGGCGCAAATCGAGCTTTAATCAGACTTCAATGTGGGTACCAAAAACCGAATGAGAAAGAAAAATTAATTAATTTATTAGTGTCTTTACTCATTGTATATATTTGACCAGTTTTCCAAATAAATTATCTCCTTTAAATACTATCAAAGTAGTAACTAAATAAGGTGTCATTTGTATAAGGAGGAAACCTCTTTTTCTTAAACAACAGTTCTCTTGCGCTTCATGCTTGACTCAATATTTTGAAAATCATGAAATCCCCTACAAAATAACACAAAAACAATAATGATAATAATAAGAAGAAAAAAAGTGGTGAAATAGTGCAACATATGCAGCCCTATAATAACAAGATTACATGATTCAAACTATGATTAAAGTGAGTATTACTTTTTTGGATGGTCACTAAACTTATGGACAATGATAATCTTTGAGGGACTATGATTATCATTTATCGTAAGTTGAGTGACCATCCGGACAACTAACTCTTAGTTTAACCATTGTCTAATTCATGTAATCTTATATTAGAGGGGTGTATATATTACACTGTTTCTCCCACCTTTTTTGCTTCTTATTTGATATTGTTTAATTTTATCTTATTTTGTAAATTATTTCAAGCTTTGCAAAAGAAATAGTCGAGAATGAAGCACCCTAGAACTGTTGTTGAAAATGAAAAAAAGAAAGATTGGCTCCTTATACATATGGCAATTTTTTTACTACTTTGTAATTTGTGAATTTATTTTCTTTTAATGTGTGAACCTTAAACCGAAGAATAAATAGTACTCCAAGGGTCATTTTCTTGGTAGGGTAATGGATAACTATTCAAGATTAAACTTTATTCATGTTTGATTATAGGTATTAGAAATTTTTATGATAAATTTTGGGCAAAAATGGTGGGATTAGCTATTACATTCAAGAGTTGAATTTTATGATTTAAGTTTATAATTCAATCGTAACTCATTTGATTTATTGGTGGGATTAACTAAATAATTGATTGCGAAACCCCAATAAATTAAATGAGTTACACTTAAATCCTAAACTTAAGCCATAAAATTCAACTCTTAAATAAGCACAAAATTAATCATGGAATTTACTAACACCTATAATCAAATGCGAAACAACATTTTATGGATTGTTATCCCTTATCCCACAAAGCAAAAGACTACTATTTCATCGATTTAAGATTCACACTTACAAATTTTTTTTCACAATTTACAATGTAGTAAAAAATAACACAAGCTACAGGGTTTCGATCCGAATCCCATGAACATACACATTTGGCCGAGTCTATTAAGTTGACAAGACAAGCTCAACTCATGTTCTTCAAGCCCAAGACCGTCTAAATATAGTTGAACCAAAATACCCCTAAAACCCTAGCTCCCGCCTATATAAAGGGGTCTTCATAAGCAGAGAAAGAACACATAGAACTACATAGAGAATCCTTGCTCGTGATCTGCAAGAGTCTTCGCCTCCAAGTGTCGAGCAACAAACAATCTTGAAGATCAGAATTATGTAATAACATCTTTTTTCTTAAGACTTCATAAAAATGTAATCCCCCAATTCTTCATATAGTTACAATATTTATGAATTCTTAAGAAAATAGATGTAATTCCATAATTCTTCTCTTCACGATTGTTCTTGATTTAACGAATACTAGCATCGAGACGAAGACTTCTTTGCTTGCAAATCACCACTGAAGAGTAAGGATTCTCTATGTATTTTTGTGTGTTATAGCTGGTCTTATGTATACCCATTTATATAGGCATGAGCTAGAGTTTTATGAATATTATTGTTTATGTAATTTTAGAAGGCCTTGGGCTTGACGAACATGAGATGGGCTTGTCTTGTAAACCTAACGGACTCGCCTACATGTAATTTGGACTTTATTTATCTAATGACCCGGTTAGTAATTATTTCTATGGAAAGTTGGTTTTTAATTTTAGTTAAAAGTTGAGATTTTTTTGTAAGTTTTGAGTTGAAAAGGCTAAGTTGTTAAGTAACTCATTTTCGGTGTCTTTGGAGTTTCAAGTTTCATAATGAAATTCCATCTATTTTATCATCTTAAAATTTGAAATCTGATCTTTCAGAGTTATCAGTTTACGATTCCGAGGTTTTTTGAGGATTTGAGGTCCTAAGTTTTGAAATTGTGGAATTTTAGCCTTTTGGTTAAGTTTTGTCAATATTTGAGGTTCAGATTTTCAAATTTGAAATCTTAGAGTTTTATTGGATTCAGGGGATGCTTTTAGGCCTAGGTGCGGTCTGGGTTGATTTCTGAGAGATCTCGAGCTTGTGTTAGCCTTTTTAGGCATGCGTTAGTTTCTTGTGGTTTTTGCGGAGGATGGGTCAAGGAGACCTAAGATTCGTGTTTTGATGGCTCCATTAAGTCCAGAATGTCGAGTAATTGTATGTGTAATTTGTATTCATGGGGTTCCAAACGAATCCCGATGGTCCTTTAGATATTTTTTTGGTTGAGATTGTTTTTGGTGCTGCGTGTTGCGGAAACTGGTTCACTTTAGTGATGGTCACTTAACCAGAACCAGGTTTGCAAAAGCAAGACTGGTCATTTGGGCGAGGTTCACTTTAGCAATGATCCCGTTAGATAAACCTGATTCGCAAAAGAGAGACCCCTAGCGGGGTTCGCTTAAATGGGACATGGTTTTCTTATGTGGCACATGATAGGGTTTTGCTTCCATTTTGAGGTTTAAACCCCATATGATTTTTTTTTAGGTTTTGGAGCTTTGGAGAGGCGATTTGAACTAGGTTCTCGGGTAAAATCTTTTGGGTACGATTCTTAACTAGAAATCTTAAATTATCCATTATTGTTTATGGTTTATTTGTTCAAATAGAGCTTTCAAATGAGAAATTTGGAGTTATCTTCAAGAACCCAAGAATTTAATAAAATGATATATTTTGAAGTTGTTTTGATCCCTTTTTTCCAAATGATTTTCACTAATGAGCTCCTAAAGCCTTAAACATCGTTTTGAAGTATTGTTTTTCGGATTCAAACCTCCATTTTGAACTTGGGTATTGAGTTGATTGGCCCATTTCTTTTCATAATTTATGTGGGAATTTTTGTTTTCGATGAATGATTGTAAATACTTGATAATTATAGATTGCGTGGCTTTTGAAGTGATTAGGAAGGGGAAGACTTATCTCTTCGATTGATTGTTGATTGATTTAAATGAATAGAAAGGGGTTGAAATGAAAAAAGCTATGTTATGAACATGATGATGTGAATTACCTAATGGTGACTTTTGTTAATTGATTGATCAAATTCTTGAAAACATGATTGTGGACTTGAATTGTATGAATTGTTATCTCTTCAGTGTGGTGTGATATTTCTTGTATGCATTGATTCTGAACACCGTGATAATTTATGATGCCGAGGTTTCTTTCGACAAGTGTTATGATGTCGATGTCTTTGCCGCCAAGTGATATGATGCCGAGGTTTTTCCCTGTGAGTGTTATTATGTCAAGGTATTTGCCAGCAAGTGTTATTATATAGAGGTCTTTGCCGACAAATGTTTTGATGCCTAGGTCATTTCCAGCTAGTGATTTTGTGCTGATGGGAAATGGTCCCAGAAAGAGATTGATTATTGTGACTTGATGCATTTGATGCTTATGCGTTTGACTTGCTTGATACTTGGGATTAAAGTACTTGTTGCGTGTGACTGAACTACTTGTCATTGAGATTGACTTATGCAATTTGTTTGATTGTCGAATTGTGAAGATCAAACTGAGAATCTTGGGCCTTGTGAGCCGTGTATTGTAGAATCGCTAGCTTGGGCTAATTTCGGTGCAGGTTGTAGTTTGAGGAGGTTCGGTTGTAGTGTGAGGGGTATTTGTTTTTTAGCTAGTTTCTTTGTTTAGTAGGCTGCTTGCTGGGTACTGGGCTATTCACACTCACCCCCTTACTTCTACACTTGTGTACGTTTTGAGCCTAGACCCGTGTGATCTCTTTCTTCTTCTCTTGATTAGGAGGCTTGTCAAGGATTTGAAAAGGTAGATTCTTTTCATTCAACATGCTCTCTTTTTCCTTTTCTTACACTTTGTTCCACTTAAGAAACAAAGACAGCGACTTGTATATATCTTTCGAAATTTGTATTTTCGTTGGTGGCTTGTACATGTGACAGCCTAGTTTTGAGGTGTTGTTTTGAATGAATAAGTTTTTCGCCTTTGTCTTCTTTTTGATTTCTTGTTTTCCATTATTTTTCACTTTTCATTGGGTTGAGGCTGACTTTTCTTGGTGGGAAAAGACAAGTTCCATCACGTCCATTTTTGGGTCGTGACAAATGGTATTAAAGCCCCAAGTTCATAGGTCTCACATACGTACAAGTTAAGTCTAAGTAGACTTTTGTGGATCGGTAAAAAGACATGTACTTATATTCAAGAGGCTACAAAGATTGTTTTGAAACTTCCTTTTATTCATCCTTTCATATCGTGCGTGGTTACCTTCGCTAGTGCTGAGTTTCCAAGTATTGTTTTGCCAGATGCTGAGAACCAGAGCTTCTGTTTCCAGTGGTACAGGAGAGACAGTCCTTGAGCCTATTGACGAGGCACCAACTAGTGGTATAGGCAGGTCCTAATCTAGAATTGTGCTCGTAGAGTAGCACCAGCTAGAGGTCATTCCCGTGGAGCGGCACCGACCAGAGCTGGAGCTAGAGAACATGAAAAATGAGAGTTGGGGCTTCACGTTTAGCAAGTCCGGCTTCCCACAAGAGAACCTTCACGTTTAGCAAGTCCGGGTTCCAAATATATATGTTGTCTCATGAGATGGAAACTTCCATACCTAGTAAGTCAAGGTTTCTAGTAGCAATCTCCTTGTTCCGTACCTACGTGCCCCCATAGGTATTAGCTTAGTGGATCCACTAGATTGCTATTATGTATGTAGGTCCTACATTGGCAAGTAGTACCCTCTCTTTTCGGTGTGGGAGTAGAACACCGGATTCCATGTAGCTCACATGGTCTATGTCGGTTATGGCAATGTCTCCCAAAAGTTAATAAATGAACTAAGATAAGAATATGAACTCTAGTCATGATTTCTTGAAGAGTACTTAGTGTAGGTAGGACTATGGACCCTACTTATGCATTGCACAAGTGGACTCTAAGGGAGGTTATGATTAGGCTCTTTATGTAATGAAGACTATGGTCTATGTATTTTAATATGAAAGCATCTTATGGTTGACTTTACTTATGTCAAGACATGAAGTATGATTATACATGTGAATTACACTTATGACTTCTTAATGGGTTTGCTTAGTATATGTGGGGGTATGGGACTCCATGTGTACATTGCACAAGTGAGCTTGTGAAGGGGTTTTGTGGGTAGTTTACCTATGATATGAACTACAGGGGTTATGACTAATGATGTAGTAAATGAATAAGTCCTTATATGATGTTATGAAGTATGTTGGTCTTATATCTAATGTTAAATGAAGATGTTATGACTTGTTGAATATGATGTGCCTAGTCTATGGTTGCTTCCTAGGAACACTTGGTGTGAGTAGTATTATGGGATGCTACTTGCGCATTGCACTAGTGTGACTTGGGGGTTGTCTTAGGTGATGGTTCCTATGTGAAGACTATGTCTTATGGTGTGCTTATCACTCTATGAATATATGTGGTTGGATTGATGAAGGCTATATGTAAGTTCACCCTTGGTAACCTTAAGGTGATACATTGCCCCAAGTATTCCCTAAGGGTTGCTTGAGTAAAGGAGTTAAGATAAAGAGGAAGGTAATGTATTGTATGCATTGAATGTGCCTAAAATGTTATAAGTGGCTCTATGTGCTATTATGAATGGTTTCCATGTGTATGATAATGTATGTGGTTTATATTGTGCCTATTGTACTAAATGTTCTTGAAGTTTCTCTAACAAAGGCATGATCCATGGTTCCTAACTAAATGTCCCTTTTAAAAGCATGTTTTGCATGGTTATCATACTTAGTGCATTCTTGTACTAACACCATTCTTTTTCATCTTTTTACACTAAGTGTAGGTGGTGGTGGCCAAAGTGTCTTTCCTAGAAGTGAGAAGCTTGGCTTACTATTCCCAAGTTCGAGTGTGTCCTTAAAGATTCAAGGCCTTTATGTTAATGAGTTTCCTTAAGTTCTATGTACTAGATAGTAGTTTCTTTTGTATTGTAAGGGTTGTGTCCCTCTTGTGTTGTAGTGGTGTTTTAAGATGGCTACCTTGAGACGTAGTACTCCGATTTTGTATTAAAGGTTTAAATGAGGTGACTGTTTAAGTCTTGTATTATATTATGAAAAAGTTTTAAATTTTCCGCTATTTTTCTATGATAAATGCTATGACGAATGCTAAGGGCTTGTATAAGACCTCCGAGAGGTCGAATACGCCGCTAACGGCTAGTGGGTGCCCTCGGGTCGTTAAAATGTCTTAGTGGGAAAAGATAAGTGGCATCATGTCCATTTTTTGGTCGTGACAATCTAAGTCATATAATTTTGACTTAAATATTGATTCGTCTTAATTAAATAGTAATCTGACTTGATCTATGTAATATGAAATTAAGTTTTAATCCAAATTTACTATGAATTTATCAAAAAAAACTTCACAGTCTACTAGAGATAGGTATGAGAAAAAGTTGCCAAGATTTGATATATTTGTGTATACAAATGATCCTGCAATAGAGGCATTAATTGACTTCCCTATTCCAAGACATTCAACGTCGAGCTAAGATCCCGTGCTACCTATTTTATGTCTCTGTCTGTGACAGATCGATTTGATGCAAATTTGTTTTCTCAAATAAAGGTATTCTCTCCTTTCGTCTCATTTGACATTTTTTTATTTTGAAGTATATGTTCTTATTGAATGTTCCAAATGTCTTTTTTTTAATAAAAAAATTACATCCTCAATCAAAAGCTGCTATAAAAAATGCTATAGAGGGAGTAGTTTCTATCTTCTCTTCAGCTAGAATGAAGTTTGAAAATAACATAGTCTAAAGGGATGTTTTGTTTTGAATTCAACTCTTTAAATTCATATTACAAATAACTTGATGATTGTAAAGATATGACATTGATAATCCAATAGAAAGTTCATGAGGGATAGATTGTCTAAGTCCATATAGACAAACCACAAGTCTATCCTACATTACCACTCTAATACCCCTTCTCGTTCAGTCCTAATTGGAGCATTCAACGGGAGCTCAAACAGGAATGAAATTGACTTTTATATCATGTAATAAATACATAGGCATAACTCAACCTCAAAGCTAGCTCATAAAGAGAGGATTGTTAACATTCTTATAAGCAAACCACTGGTTCATTCCTCAAATCCATGTAAATGATAATTCAACATTTGAAAAGTTGAGAACTTAGTTCCCTCTCTCCTAGAAGGACTAATCTAGTTGTTTCAATTAATAAGTTGTCTATTGTGTGAAAAATTACTATAGGAGTGAAAAAACTATCACGCCCCAAAGTATACACTAGACGTGACATGACGTATCAAACCCTGAGAGGTCCTACACAATCCAATTAGCGTACATCATACAAGATAATAGAAAAAAGAGAGTTTAAGAAGCATTTCATATAAAACAAAATGACACAAAAATAGCGGAAGTCTAGCATAAGTCTCAAAGCCATCTATCATATCAAAAGAGTGATTGGGACATAACTCATACATCACATACATAATCCAAAATGGAAATACATGAAAGAAATAAAAGGAGTCTCGGTCCTCGGAACATGAGGACTCACCAATCTTCAATATCTATAGGAGATCACTAGCCACAAGTATGGGTGTAGGAGCGTCGGACCCTACATTAGTGAAATAATATAGACAAAAGTACGTGTTAGTACATGGAATGTACCAAGTATGATAGCAATGCATAAGATTTATGAAATCATGCTAAAAGGGACTTTATATGACATGCAATGACCAAGCTAAATCATAAAATAACACGTTAGAAAACATAAATCATAACCATGGTCAATGCAAGATAACCATCTTCAAAACATATTTGAGATACTTTTAGAAAGTAACCTTAGTTCATTGTTGTGGGACATTTAATTTTAATCGACATAGATCATGTAAGCTATAACATGGAATCTTGTGTCTATCCCACACCAAAAAAGAGATGTCCTTACTTTCCAAGGTAAGAACCATAAATATCTAGCTTAGTTTTGGTACATGGGTAATTGCTACTTGTCCACTCGGTGATAAGCATAAATCCCACGAAATAGTCATTAATCTTAACTTATCTTATAATCCATGGAAGGGCACATCAAGTAGCCAATCCAAGCCAAAGTTCATTAGCATAGCTCCTAAATCTTGATTCTACTTAGGTTACAAAGCCTTTAAACATTATGGATCCTTTAATGTGAGAAAACCCTTTCACAATTATGAATACAAGCAACTATGTTTTATTCTCACTGCAACCTTAATTTATTTAAATCAATTTCATAAAGAAACATGCATATCTTCATAAATTCATCTTTCATAATTCAAATGCTTCATCATATGCTCAAATATAGGAATCATGGATCATGCATGTATCCATGTGAATTCAACTTAAAACATGCAATTATCTCAATTCATGCATAAAAAGACATAAAACAATCATTTAGATCATAATTGAAAAGAACCCATTGATGCGTATCGCGACCAACAACACTAACCTACGGTATGAGTGTCTACGATCGTTGATAGTATAGTAACCCAACTAAAGGTTGGGATCCTGTCCCAAGGGAGTCGTTTTGAGAATTGATAAGAAATAAAGTTAAGCTCTAACTAGCCGTAGCTAAAGATATTAACGAACAAAAATATGGTAAATTAAAAGGGGTGACACGAAAGTGTCAAATATCAATTGGGGGTTTTGTCACAAGTAGTAAAAATAGCAAAAATTAACAAGAAAATCAAGTATGGGGTAATGTTCTTGGGGTGTGACCGCAATACAAGTTGAGATAAATCGTTGGGTGCATGCTTTCAATAGGAAACTTGCAAGATAATAGTGACTGGGCTAAACTTTAGATGGAAATAAGTTCCCTCTCGGGCAACTTACCCCGTTTCAATTGGGTTCCTTTCGGACACCCATTTCCCGCATGAAGACCAGCCTACGCCTTACCCCACTCACTCTCTCGAGATGAGTGTTAGGATATGGGAATAGGGCTCACCCTCTCGGGATGAACCTCATGTTGACCCACTCCTTAGACCATTAGTCTAGTGGTCTTTGTTTCGCGACCTCCCTTTCGAGCAAGCCGAAAACACATGCGTGGTTTTGTATTTGCAACTGCAAACCCATTAAAATAAACCACAACCACTAGGTGAAATCACCATTAAAATACATCTACACTATCAAGAAGCATGACCCACCAACAATATCAACACATATTTGCTAAATCACACCTCAAGAATGGGTTTTTTTGCCACACATCAAGAAATAACAAAATACACCTAAAATGATACTACAATAAAATGGGTATAAGAAATTAAACCTTGATTTAAGAAAATGAAGAAGAATAGAGAAGACACACTTTCAACTTGGGGAAAATGAAATCCTTCTCTCTTCAAGTCTCCCACAAAACCCTCTCCAAACTTGGAGAGAAAATATGTAAAAATGTACTATTCTATTCTGAAATAAAAAATAATGGTTCGGAACTTGTAAAATTAATAAAGATTTTATAATTTATAGCCATCATAAATTAGTGCAGGGGGATAGTTTGGCGAGGTTAGTCGAGTCCGCTGAATGACTCGGTGACTCACCATTCTTCTGTCTCATCGCCGTTGAGTGCTTGCCTATAACATCTTCACGTTCTGGACCATTGGGCAGTATAGTACTGCTTCGCGAAACTATTCGGCGAAGTGCCAACTGCTCTTTTCATCGCCTTTTTTATCCTTTTCCATCAGGGCTTTGCATACTGGAACAAAGGGCTGAGTTTGTCCTTTTGGCGAATCACCAAAGGTTCTTGGCGATGCTCATGCTTCAACTTCTTCGTTCTTTTCAGACTTTTTGTTCCTTTTTGAGCCTAAGTGTCCATGCTTCCACTAAAACTTCAATTACCTGAAACTTAAGTGTTTTCATCAAATATTGAGACAACATAAGCATTCGAGGACACTATTTCTATCAAAATAATGCCCTAAATGAGTCTAATTTGAGGACTCATCAAAACCCCCAACTTAAACTTTTGCTTTTCCTCAAGCAAACTTGAGTTCAGCCATTCAAATATGGTGTCTCTAACAGTGCTACACAAGACACAATCATGAGTGCACATAACAAGATTCAATTTTCTTATGCAAGGATCAATTGTGTACTCAAAGATTCATGTTGTGACACACCATTACCAAAGATTCTCATGCTCGCAAGACTTGCTACTTGTGCAAGTTCAAGCTCAACAAAAAGTATCTAAATGCCCTCATATGAAGAATGATTCCATATTCACACACAGAGGTGAATCAATTCAAGATCAGGAATCAGATGCAACACTCACACTCAAAAAAGAGGAAAACAATGCATGTTTTCAGCCATAGGTTTGCCCTTATTTTCCAATCGACTTTCGATTCGGCTTACTCAAGATCAAAAAGGTCTTTCTAAGGCTTGTAATGGGGCTGAGTGGAAAGGTATGGTCATTTAGGCTCAGTGACTATTTCCTCGTGAGTTGTGGAATTCTTAAGGCATTCCCTTCTTTTCCTTTATCAATTCATTTTCTAGTGCTTCTTAGTTACCTTTTTATTCTCTTCCATGGATTGCTTGAAACACGATTCCCTTCATACTTTATTCCACATTTTTTTTGAATTGAATCGAACAGGTTCCATTTTTATGCAATACCATGGGTTAAGGGGGACTTATCTTGCACTTGTTGACTTCTCCTTTTCCCTTTCACCACAACCCCAACTTAGGCTTTTGGCCTAAGTTGGCTATTCGCTAAACCACAACTCAAGAGGATTGTAGGTAGTGGTTCAAGTAAGGTCTAGGGTTCATTAAGGTTCTTCCAGAGAAAGGTAAGGCTGAAAGGGTGTTCAAAAGAGTTTCACACCCTCACGGGTAGGACAGAAAAGAGGTTTATGTCAAATTGTGCTCACACTCTTTAAAGTTACCTAAGATCATTTCAAGATGACACCTTTCTAAATCAATCAGTATAACAAGACAAATTCTAGGTTTATTCATGCAAGTTTCAAAGCAAGGTAATCACACAAGGCATCAACATTGAAGTGAAACAAGACTACACACTTTCACTAGTGTGCAACAATCATTACAAGAGAATCAATTCGATAAATGACTAATCACAACGAGATGCAAAGAGTTCGCATATTGTCTATGCAACTTCATTTGGCCTCATCGTAGCCGTACATTCATGTTTGTTCAATTGATAGCACTATTCAAGTCATCGGCATTGATCGAAACCAAGACTCAATTTTTTTGCAAAAGAATAGCCACATTCAACACATGAGGGGTGGAAAAAATGTGCGAAAAATTCAAAATTTTTTGGAAGGGTCAAAATCATTTGCAATTAAAAACAAAAGAGAGCCATGAGCTCAAACATCCACAAAAGCAGTGTAAAAACAATTATAAAAAGAACAACCCAGTTTAAACACAAACACAAGAAAAAGTAGCACACACAGGTGGGCAAAAGTAGCACACACAGGTGGGCCTCACCCAACCACAAATAAAAACATTTGTCCTCAAATGCAAGTAATAAATATCCAAAGCTTTGAAAGATAACTAAGAACATAGAGGGAGGTAAAGAGGGGATCTTGGCTATGCGATTGCTCCATCTGTCATGGCATTAGTATCCGGAGTGACCATCAGAAGGACCAGCTCCACTGGATCCCGTAGCATGAGACTGTGCTAAAGAAGCTTGCACAACATCATTTATCATGATTTCTTCAGTCTCGGCTATGTCGTCCACTGTAACTTCCATAAACATCTCTTCATCAGTTTCTGCCTATGGTTCAGGATCGGTTGTATGCTCCCTTCCATCTTCATGCCCTGCGGTAATCTAAGGTATTTTGGACATATCTGGAGTCTCTACTGTTCCAAAGACCATGGATACATTAGTGGACTTCATGTGGTCTATATCTTTCCGTAGTTCAGTAATGGCAGCTTTTAAAGTTGTCACCTCCTCTGTGGACCCTTGGTTATTCCTACACACCGCTATTCTTGCCGCTAAGGCATTAATGGTAGTACTCAAAGGTGTCACAACATCAGTCAAAGCAATCTGAATTATGTCTGGGATAGAGGACTCTAGGTTCGTAGCTCAACGATCGGAAGAAAGAGCCAGTTGTCCCATCCGGAGTAGAGACGCCCGGGTGAGTGGAAGTCGGGAATCAGTAACAACAATGGTGGGTTTTGGCGATCGTGCAGCAACATAATAACCTGGAGAATTAGCATGAGTAATAGTGGAAATGAATATACCTGAAGGTCCAATGGTCGGAGTAGACAGACATGTGATGATTTTGTGTTTACTATCTTCATCGATGTTGCCTTTTTCTTTTCTGCCTTATCCTTAAGATACTCAGGTTCGATCCTCCGGATATTAGTAGAGGTTGTGGGCATCACTTCTACGTCCTTCCTGACATCCAGAGGCAGATGGGCTCGTTTGCACAATTCTGTGATCAAGACTGGAAATTGAAGTGAGGTTCGTCACTGTCTTGCACGCATGAGTATCTTTGAAGCAATGATTGTACCCAAGTTTATCTGAGTTTCCTCTATGATGCAACCCAGGCAGGCTGCCTTGGCAAGGCGAAGGATCGACTCATTTAGGGATGGCATAAATGTGCTGCTGATAAAACCAAACCAGAACCTTGCGGCTATGTTTAGTTCTTTCTTTTCAATCGAAACTCCTTCCGCCGCCCACTTTGGAGTTTCATCTGCATTTAGTGGGGTTAACCACTCTTTCATTTCTTCTAGCTTCTTTGTTCTAATCAGATACTAGCAGTGATCCCCAATATTTGTGGGCATGACCAAGACTACATTGATTTCCTCATTATCACACTTCATTCTTCTACCTCTGACAACCACATAGCTAACTTCTCTGAAGGCTACTACTAGTTTCTTTTGCTGGGGTGCTAGTGCACTATATGCACTGTAGAACTCTCTTACCCAGTTTGGAATATAAGGGCCGCGAGGTTTACTGAAGATTTTGAACTTGTGGTATCTCAGACACTCAATTATCTCAGGGTATCTATCTATAACCCTGTCTATGGACATACACTTTTCTTCCAGAATTGTCCTTAACCCTTCAGCCTTTTCTCGATTTGATTTTAACTGAGGACCTTGTACGAGTGGTGCTAATACAAGTGTCAGCACTGGAACTGGAGTTGCAGTAATTGTAGGCAGGGGAGTCCTGGCCCTGGGTGAATCATTCCGCCTCTTAACTCACCCCTCAACCCTATTTGATAATTCAAAGGCCTTGTGTTTGCCTTTCCTTTTCTCACAAGTTTTGGAAAGTTTAGCAACTTTGCTTCTGAATGTATCTGCATCCTTTCTCATTGTAATCCCTTTTGTTCTATCTTGGTGTGGCTTGCTTCTTCCTGCAACTTTAGATTTAGCCATCTCTACAAAATTTTCGAAAAAAGTCAGAACAACTAGATCAAGTTTTAGAGAAACACAATTTCAACAGGAAACACCGAAGGGTTCGGCGAGTTCGCCTTAGCGCTTAGAATAATCTAAATTCATCAGAAAGGCACATTAGACGACATTGGACAAAATTACTTGAAATGAGAGCATTCTTACAAAAATTAAATGCAAGGTTTGGAGAGCCAACCTTTTAGGCAGATTAGATCAAGACTATGATGTTAAGCAGCAGGTTATTACAGATTCAAGCACTACTCAAACAGCTAAAATACTTACGCTTTGCAAAAATTTTGAAAATACTAAATAGGTGCAATTTTTGCAAGAATCGAGAGTTAGGGGTATGAAAAAAAAGTTGAAAGTTAAGGCCCGTGGTTTTATAAACCCCATCCACATCTAATCCATTCGGCAACATTTTTTGGATTTGCTTAGCTACTCGACGATCCACCGAGTGTTCATCTACCTCACCGAGTTTTATAGGACACTTAACCAAAGTGAAGATCCAAACGGCGGTCTTTGCAGCAGTCACCGATCTAAACGGGGTTTCGCCAATTGGATTTGAGTAATTCATCCTATACTTTTCACAAACTTTTCATGCCAAATTCAAACAAAATCAAAACACCTTTATTTCAAAAATAACAAACTTAAAGTAGTTAAGGGTTTTGGGTTGCCTCCCAAACATCACCTTAGTTAACATCGTGGCAAGATGCAGGTGAGCACCTAACTTTCACTTTTGGAGTTGGCCAAAACATCATTTGGCCACCCCTTATCTTGTGCCTGACGGAGATCAAACATTATGTGACCCAAGAGAGTTTCAATTAGATGGATAGATCTAGAGTGAGAACTGCTCATCTGATTTAGCGCTTCTACGTTTTCTCTAATCTTCTCTTGCACTCTATCTTGCTCATTTAGCTTTTGAAGGATGGTTAATAACATTTCTTCGATATATTTATTTTCAATGTCCATTGATCTGCCCTGCCCAGTAGGTAGTCTGCATTTGCTCTTTTCGTTGGACATCACTTCTAGTTCCTCGACCTTTTGGGTCAAGTTGTTCATCTGACCTAGCAAAATGATTAAATACTGGTCCTTCTCAGTATCCTTGTTGGTTTTAACCACAAGGTTAAGGAATTTGGATGCAGTCTCATAGGAGTATTTATTGCGATCGCCTCGCATAAGTTGGTTGACTAACTCTCTGTTTCTGGGATTTAGACCCATATAGAAGTATTCCAGTAGAAGTAAATTAGGGATTTAATGAGTTGGGCATTGTATCAATAGTGTTTTAAACCTCATGACTCATGAAAAGGTTCTCCTCCTAGATGATTGAAATTTAGGATGTGATTTCTGAATCTCATCACTTATACTGGGAGGTGTTCCATTGGTCCACCATCCCCATCATGTATACTTATTATCCTATCTCAACACACAGACAAACCAGACAAAACTAAAAAATAGGTAAGTAGACTACGACTAAGAAGAACAAAAATTCCACTAATTTAAATATTATCAAATAACACCACCCCCGGCAGCGGCGACATTTTGATGCTTATCGTGACCAACGAGACTAACCTACGGTATGAGTGTCTACGATCGTTGATAGTATAGTAACCCAACTAAAGGTTGGGGTCGTGTCCCAAGGGAGTGATTTTGAGAATTGATAGAAAAATAAAGTTAAGCTCTAACTAGTCGTAGCTACAGACATTAACGAACAAAAACATGGTAAATTAAAGGGGGTGACACGAAAGTGTCAAATATCAATTAGGGTTTTGTCACAAGTAGTAAAAATAGCAAAAATTAACAAGAAAATTAAGTATGGGGAAATGTTCTTGGGGTGTGACCGCAATACAAGTTGAGATAAATCATTGGGTACATGCTTTCAATAGGAAATTTGCAAGATAATAGTGACTAGGCTAAACTTTAGATGGAAATAAGTTCCCTCTCGGTCAACTTACCCCCTTTCAAATGGGTTCCTCTCGGACACCCATTTGACGCATGAAGACCAGCCTACGCCTTACCCCACTCACTCTCTCGAGGTGAATGTTAGGATATGGAACTAGGGCTCACTCTCTCAGGTTGAACTTCATGTCGACCCACTCCTTAGGCCATCAGTCTAGTGGTCTTGGTTTCGCGACCTCCCTTTCGGGCAAGCCGAAAACACATGGGTGGTTTTGTATTTGCAAATACAAACCCATTAAATTAAACTACAACCACTAGGTGAAATCACCATTAAAATACATCTACCCTATCAACAAGCAAGACCCAACAACAATATTAACACATATTTGCTAAATCACACCCTAAGAATGGGGTTTTTAGCCACACATCAAGATATAACAAAATACACCTAAAGTGATACAAAAATCAAATAGGTATAAAAAATTAAACCTTGATTTAAGCAAAGGAAGAAGAATGGAGAAGACCCACTTCCAACTTGGTGAAGATGAAATCTTTCTCTCTTCAAGTCTCCCACAAAACCCTCTCCAAACTTGAGAGAAAATATCTAAAAACGTACTATTCTATTATGAAATTAATAATAATCGTTTGGAACTTCAAAAATTAATAAAGAGTTTAGTATTTATAGCAATCAGAAATTAGGGCAGGAGGATAGTTCGACGAGGTTAGTCTAGTCCACCGAATGACTCGGCGACTCTCCCTTTTTCTGTCTCATCGCCGTTGAGTGCTTTCCTACAACATCTTCATGTTCTGGACCATTAGGCGGTATAGTACTGCTTCGCGGAACTATTCAACGAAGCTCCACTGCTCCTTTCATCGCCTTTTTGTTCCTCTTCCTTCAGGGCTTCTCATACAGGAACAAAGGGGGAGTCCGTCCTTTCGGTGAATTGCCAAAGTTTCTTGGTGATGCTCATGCTTCAGCTTCTTCGTTCTTTTCAAAAATTTTGTTCCTTTTTGCGCCTAAGTGTCCATGTTTCCACTAAAACTTCAAATACTTGAAACTTAAGAGTTTTCATCAGTTATTGAGATAAAATAAGCATTCGAGGATACTATTTTTATCAAAATAAAGCCCTAAATTAGTCCAATTTGAGGACTCATCACCCATGAGATTGAATAAAAGCCTAATTTCAATTGGAGATTTTAACTTGTAAAATTGGAGAATTTAGGAACCCTATGGAGGAAATGACTTCATAGGTGAATACATATGTTCACATCTTCTAGCAACATAACATTCCTCCACTCTGTTTTCACATGGTCGGATACCCCATAAAAAACTTATTCATTTTAGCCTGGAATCGGCAACCATGTGAGGAGCATACTTGGAGAGTTGGGTGAACTTGAGTGCATATTGTTGGACTAATATGGAACCCTGCCTCAAATTCATAAACTCCTGAGCTCTTGCCTCCCTCAACTCTCATGGGAAGAACCTATCCAAAAAGGTCTCACTAAAGTATTCCCAAGTGATAGGAGCTGCATTTGTACCCCTGTTCTCTTTCCACTGAGTATACCAGATGTCATGTGATAGGATGCCAAATCTACCCTATCATACCTTACGCACGATAAGAGTAACAAAGAGAGTGAGCTTTTCCTAAAACACTTTGCAGCCTCTTCGTCATTAGATGTGGTGCACTTTATACCCATGAAAAGGACACTTAAACCTAGTGCTCTCATACTAAGTTTGTCACGCCCCGAGGCTACCCTCTGAACACGGACATGGGACCTAGGATCACGAGTGACCCCAAGCTAACCCTGCTGGCATATCATAAGCATACTAAAGTAAACTGAATCAATAAACACTATGTGGAAGCTAAATCATATGATAATCTAAAATGATTGGGAAAACCCATATACTAAATCTGAATATAAGAAAACTGAGAGTTTGACTACAATTGAAAAGTCAAACTCTAACACTATAACTGAATCTAACTATGTCTGAAAGAAAGTCTCTACTAACTAGAAATGCTGGGACATGCCCCCATCTAGATCTACCAAAACATAAACTACAGCTAAAAGCAATGAAATAGTCATGTCACTCATCCTCGAAGAATGAAGACTCACCATTGATGCTGCTGAACTGAAGATCGAGAACCGATCTATGCGTGGTCTAGAAGTTGATAACCTCAACCAACATCACGAGAAGATGTAGTGCAGAGTATGTGTCTTAAAAGGTATTGAGCATGCATGATAGAGTAAAACTGAACAATAACATAACATAACTGCATTAAGGCATATATCTGAGCAATGACATGGGATAAGCATGATAAAAACTGAAAATACTGAACATGAAATACTGCATGCAATGACCAAGTTTAATAAACTGTAACTAGTGACTTGGTCAATGCAATAGAGTCTGTCTAAACTGTAAGGGAGATATTAATAATTGACATAAAACCACATGAGCTAAATGTGGATTCCGATGTATACGCCCCATTGAGAGGACCCAATATACCCTTGCAAAGGAATAGAGGCATGCTGGCGTGATCACTAAAATAATGCCCACAGAGGGGACTTACAACCTAAGAGGCATGTAGTTCTGGGACTTGAGGGTGACTGACCCTAGTCCACTCGATATGAAGCTTCTCCCAATTGATTATGAAATTAACATTGTATGACTGAATTTCTGTAATACTGGATAGCTCAAAATACTGACATGCACCTAAGAATGAAACATTAATAAACTGACAATAATGCATTCAAAGACTGAGGCATGTTTATATATAACTGAAATAACTGGCATGGCATGTGTAATTCACGAACTAAAAAAACTACATAGCTAGGGTTCTGAGTTTATGCATGAGTCTAGGAAAAAATGATACTACAACATGATAATATGATTCAGATCATTCTAATTGCTAAAACCCAACAGCTTCTAACATTCAAGAAACCCTAGGTGTAGATAATATTAAGGGAATCAAGATTCTGATTGAAATCTAGGGACCTAATGGGTGAAAGGAACCCACTAGTGAAATCCCACATACCTCGTGATGAATTCCACAGAGAATTCTTTCGATTTTGAGGCTGAAACTGATGAAAACTTGTTGCATTATTGGACTAGGGCTTCGTCGACTCTTTCTCCTTCTCCGTTCTAATTTTTTGATGGTTTTGGTGCATGATTTGCTTTGGGTAAGTTCTAGTTAAGTTACTAGGCTAAAACTAACCAAAACTATGTAGTTTAGAGGCTAAACGATGTAGTTTAGGGGTCCAATGCATAAGGAAAAGACTAAATGATCCTTGACTTAAAAGTTATCGGGGTCACCGACAGACAAGACTGATGGATCGTGGATCGATCGATGATCCATGCTGGTCAACCGTCGATTGGCCACTAGGAGCTGAAACTGGGGATCTAATCCACAGACACAGACCACGGTCCGTGACCTGACCTACAGTCTGTAGGTCCGGCCGTGGGTCGACACTTAGAATAATTTTCAGAGGCTTCTGGGGGAAGGGTTGCAGGTGGTGCACCACGGACCTGCAGAATGGGTCGTGGGTCCTTCTACGGTCCGTGGATGGTGCATGTCCTGGAATCTGTAATTTGGTAGTTCTCGCATGCAGGGGTGTTACAAAACCGAAGGATTTCCCATGTTTGTTCAACATAGGTTGCCCTCACGGAGTCAGAAGTTCATGGGCAAGGCTCATCAACTCTTGTTTGGAATTGCATGCATAGGCATTCATTCATGGAGTCTATATGGTTATAGGTTGTTATTCCTTTTTTGTTAAGGTGGGAGACGAGATAATGGCAAAGGGGTGGTTCTCTACTTCTTGATTGTTAACCCTAAGTTTCCTAGGGTAAGATGGATTATGTGGTCTAATGGATAAAGGTGTACGTTGGTTACCTGTTGTATCACTTTTGTATGACTAATGAGGAGACCCTAGGTAACAATATGTCATGAGAACATGTTGATAATCTCATGTAATTAACGGGTTATGTGACTTGTAGTTTCAAGTGTTATTGTTCATGGTGTTTGTGGTTGTGCATATTGTTCATTAGTGCTCATAAGTCATCCTATTATTCACTTCCCATAGATTGTTTGGGAACCCTATTTCTTTCATACTTTTCAACTTTATTCCACAACTTTTCTTTTTCATTCTTTTTCTTTTTCTTTATTCTCTCTCTATCTTTTTTTATATGGAGGGGTTCCATTTTTCTCAACACCATGGGTTAAAGGAGACTTTACTTACACTTCTTGATTTTCTCTTCTTTTTTTCACCACACCCCTAACTTAGGCTTTTGGCCTAAGTTGGTTATTTGACTAACCACAACTTCATGGGGATTATGGGTGATGGATAAAGAAAGGTCATTGTTTTCATCAAGTTTCTTCCAAAGAAAGGTAAGGCTCAAGGGGTTTTCAAAAGCGGTTCACACACTCAAAAGGTACGTCACAAAAAAGGTATATGTCAAATTGGATCACACTCTTAGAAGTTGCGTAAGATCATATCAAGAGTTAGTATCACTTAGTTGACCGGACCAACGGGGAAAATTCTAGGATCCATCATGCAAAGTTCACAGGTAAGCTCATCACACTAGGCATTGACACTATAAGTCAAACAAGACTCCACACTTTACCTAGTGTGCAACGATCATCACAAGAGACTCGATTTGATCATTGGCTAGTCACAACGAGAAGCAAAGAGTTAACATATTGTCTACGCTACTTCATTTGGCCTCATTGTAGCCGCACATTCATGTTTGTTCAATTATAAGCACTATTCAAGTCATCGGTATTGATCGGAACCGATACTCAAATTTGTGAAGGAATAACCAAATTCAACATAGAAGGGGTGGAAAAACAACTTTTTTTCCGGAAGGGTAAAAATCATTTGGCAATTTAAAACATGGAGCCACAAGCTTAAACCTCCACAAAACAGTGTATAAAACAATTTTTAAAAAAAAGAACAGACCAAATATATACAGAAAAACACGAGTAACAAATAGCACACAAAAGGTGAGCCTCACCCCACCATAATTAAAAAGTATTTGTCCTCAAATGCAAATGACACAAAATCCAAAAGTCAAAATAAAGTAAGACAGAGAGGGAGGTAAAGAAAGGATCCTGTCTATACAGTCTCTCCATTTGTCTAGGCATCAGTGCCCGATGCCTTACCCTGAGCCTGGGCATCAGTGCCTGAGGTCACCTCAAGGGGAACAACAATGCCAGCTTCACCAAGGTCTGTTGATTGTGAGTCTACCAGAAAGACATGCACCACTCTGCGAAATCCCCTGGCCCATGAAGAAGTATTAGGGTCTAGGGTAATGGTTTTCCTCGCAGGAGTGGGCCTCTTGCCCTTCCCTTTCCCAGTAGTTGTGGGTAGTTTCGAAGATTTTCCTTTCAATGTAACTGCATCGTCCTTTATCTCAATTCCTTTGGACTTCTCTTGAGCTGGCGTTATTCTTTCAGCAGCTTTAGGTTTAGTCATATCTGCAAAATCTCAAAGAGGAGTTAAAGAAATATTTGACAAAAGCACTGATAAACTTTACTGATTCTTTCGGTGATTCGCCGATATCATTCGGCGATCTAGAGTTAGTCCGTTGAAAGCTACAGTGCACAAAGATCCAGAGGAGTTGACAAGGGTAAAGTGAGACTTTCGGCGAGTCGCCGAAAGTCTTTGGCGACCTTCAACTTCTCGCCTAAAGTTACATAATTAATCAACACATTTATCATTAAATTAAAGGGGAGATGGGGACATTAGGCAAACCGCCGAGTGGTTAGGTGAGCTCGACCCAGCTCTCCAAACGGCTCAATGTACCTATTTTCAACCCATCTTCTCAAATTCAACCTTGTATCCCCTAAAGACAAAATCAAAGTATGCACTAGTACAATCAAGGTATGACCCATATCACCTAAACACAACCCTTTGAATTTCAATCCAGATTAAGGCATACAATCACTGGAATTCAACAGTCACAACTATTCGAGCAAGATTGTCAAATTAAAGCATGCGTGTAAACAATCTAGTCCTATCTGGCAGGGTCAAAATACTTTCAACAAGATATGGCTATTGCAAATGAGCATAAATTTTAATAAAACAAATTTGGGGCATAGAAAACCGACCTTTTGTGTTGACTACGAAATGATTGAAACGCTAGGTGGCAAGGTAATCCAATTCCGAGCACAAATTAACCAACCAAAATACTCTAAAAGTGAAAGAAATATAGAAACTAGAGTGCAGGTATGAGTTTTGGAAGATAAAAAGTGAGGGGAATTAATGAAGTTGAAACTTTTAAACCTTTGACTTGCAAAACCCTCCAGTTTTTGCCCACTCGGTGACATTAGTCAAGCTCACCTAAATACTTGGCAGAACGCCGAATGTTTTAGTGTCCTCGCCAAAATTTACAGGACCTCTAGTAAATATTGGGGTCCCAACGACGGTCTCCATCGAGGTCGCCAACCTCTTCGGCAATTCGCCGACTGGACCTGTCGCTCGCCATCCTACACTGTTTCGAACACTTTCCACGCTTCAACCTGTACAAACAACACACCATTATTTTACCATAACACGAATTAAAAAGCAAAAAGGGGTTGTGGGTTGCCTCCCAAATAGCGCCTTAGTTAACGTTGTGGCACGACGCAAGTTAATGCCTAGTCCTCATCCTCGGAGTCGGCCATGGTGTAACTAGGCTAGTCCTTCACAAACGGTGGATAGCGACCTCATATTAACTAATTTATTTGGGCATGTTGTCGCTTAATTTTCATGGAGTTAGAGGTTGTCGCTTGATTCAGCATGTCGATGTTCTCTTTCATCTCATTCAACATCTTGTCTTGTTCTTTGATTTTTTGTTGAATGAGTGAGAGGAATTCGTTATCTTGTATGCCCTCATTCTTCCCCTTTGTACACTCTCGAAGGGAGAAGTGCTTGTCCTTTTTCAAGGCATGTGCTTCCAACTCCGTGACTATTTCGGATAAAAAAATCCATGTAGCTAGCAGTGCATCCTATTCTTGTTTCTTTTTAGTCTCCTTGTTAGTTTCAACCATGCCATCTAGGAGTTTGGCTACGACTTCATAGGGTTGGTATAGCATACCATCCGCAAAAAGTTGATCAACATTACTTCTATTATCGGGTCCAAGACCCCGATAGAAGCTTTCTAGTAGCACCTTGTCGGTCATCCCGTGAGTGGGGCATGGCTGCAGCACTGCCGGAAACTTCAGCCATATTTCCTGAAGGGTTTCATCCCCTACTTGTTTGAACGTTAGGAGGTTATCCCTGAGGTTCAACAATTTCAAGAGGGGGTGATCCTCTTGACACCCATAATGATTATTTGTACTCATTGTCCTGCTTCTATACACGAATAAACAATACAAAACTAAAAATTAATTAAGTTAACTACAACTAAGAAAAACAAAAATTCTACTAATCTAAGAATTCTCAAATAACATCACTCCCCGGCAGCGGTGCCATTTAGATGTTTGCGTAATCAAGACACAACTTCCAATGCAGGTGTCTACGATCGTACAATAGTAAAGTAATCCAACCAAGGGTTGGGGTCAAGTCCCAAGGGAGTGGGCTTGAGAATTAATAGAAAAATAAAATTAAGTTCTAATTAGTCATAGCTAAAAACATCCTCGAATATAAACATGTTAAATCTAAGGGTTAACATACGCGTCAATTATCAATGGGGGTATGTGAAAAGTAAGCAAAAACAGCAAAAATGCAAAGAGTACTAATCAAGGAGAGAGAATTCTTTGGATGTGATAGGAGTATGGGATAGACTAAACTATTGGGTACATGCTTTTGATAATAAATCTATTGAATATTTGTGACTAAGCTAGACTATAGTGGGGGTAAATTCTCTTTCGAGCAACTTACCCCGAATCAAATGGGTTCCTCTCGAACACCCACTTGCCACATGAAGAACAACCTCTGCCTTAGCTGACTCACTCTCTCGAGCTGAGTATGTGGGAGAAGGACTAGGGTTCACTCTCCCGAGTTGAACCTCATGTCGACCCAATCCCACCGACCATCAATTTAGTAGTCTTAGTTTTACGACCTCTACTCGAGCAAGCCAAAACACAAAGGTGAATTCGTATTTGCAACTATAATTTCATTAAGTTCCACCACAACTACTAAACGAAATCACATTTACACAACAAATAAACCATCAAAGAGCAAGACCTAACAAATAATCTAACCCATATTCACAAAATCACACCCCAAGAATTGGGGTTTTAGCTAGACATGTAAAAGAGATAGAAATTTATACCAATATGAGTTTGCATTCAAATGGGTATGAAGATTTAAGTCTCAAAACAAGTCAAAAGTGAAGAATCCACAAGACCCAAGTCCAAATTCTTGGAGTTGAAACCCTTTGAATCTTCAAGTTCTTCAAAACTCTCTCCAAACTTAGAACTCAAAATTCTATGTTAAAAATTTCTATATTAAAAATCTGATGATAAGCTACTACTCTCAACGAGTATTTATTTTCAAAAATTTGTGCTGCAACGGATCATTCGGCGTCGTTAGACGAGATCACTGATCAACTCGGCGATCTGCCCTTTGGTAGGTTTCATCACCGTCTTGCTCTATCCTTCAGCATCATTGTGTTTTGGATCATTGGGCGACATAGTACTACTTTGTGGAACTTCTCAGTGACACGCCGGCTACTCCTTTTTCACTGCCGATTTGATTCTTTCCTTCAGGGCTCAACACTCTAGAACAAAAGGCGAGGGTAAGACCTTTTGGTGACTCACGAACAGGTTCGACAATTCTCAGATCTTCACTTCTTCGTTCTTTCAGCTGCTTTTGTTCCTTTTTGCTAAGTAGTGTCCATGCTTTCCCTCAAACTCCAAATACCTTAAACTTAAGGGTTTTCATCAGATATTGAGACAAAATATGCATTTGAGGACACTAATTCTATCAAAACATAGCCCTAAATGAGTTCAATTTGTGGACTCATCAGTGATCAATAATGCAACATTCACATACATACACGTATTATAATGAAGCAAGAACGAACATATATCACACAATCATGAAATCAAAACTATCACCTACCTCGAAACAAACTTAAATCCCCTAAGAAATTTGATTCTTCCCTTTCCGAATTCATTTCGCTTGTTCTTAGTCTACAAACAATTAATACAATGCTAGGATCAATAAATGTGACTTAATTACCCGAAATAAAGTCAATACTATCAACCCTAGATCAAACCTATGATTTCAATTACGTAAAGCCGTATGGTTTCCTTAACATCTTATCTATCTACTCGTGTGATTGAATTCATAATTAGATCACCCAATTGTTACCAGATTTCCCTAGACCTTAATGACTCTGATTTTGTCCAAATCTGGACTAGGTTGGGAAATCTTATGACACTATGAAAAAGTTTATCGGCCCAAATTTTTCCCCGTTGGCTTTTCTATAACGACGGGAACAGGTTGTTGCAATAGATACCAATTTACCTATCACTCGTCTTCGAGTGACAAACATAGGAAAAAAATACGCTAAAGAAGGAATGCAGTGGTACCTGAATCGACGAACAACTGGAGATTCTTGTCCATGTCCCCCTCGGTTTCCCAAGTAGCTTCCTCAACTGGACGATGCTTCCATTGAACTTTCACGGACTTAATCTCTTTGGTCCTCAATTTCTGGAAATCATGATCGAGAATTGCAATCGGTTCCTCCTCATATTAGAGGTCTTTGTCTAGCACAATTGAGTCCCACTTAATGATATAATCCCTGTCACAATGATATATTTTCAACATGGACACATGAAACACCAGATGAACTCCCGATAGGTTAGGAGGTAAAGCCAATATATAAGTCACTGACCCTACACATTCAAGAACCTCAAAGGGACTAATGTATCGTGGACTTAGCTTGACCTTCTTGCCAAATATCATCACCCATGAACTTTCATGGGTGATACCTTAAGAAGAACATTCTCACTAGTTTGAAATGTCATGTAACCTACCTTATGGTCTGCATACTTCTTCTATCTACTCTGGGCTGCTAAAAGTTTAGTTTGAATACTACTCACCTTCTCTTGAGCATCCTTCAGTAAATCGACCCCCAAAGGTTTCACATCTCCAGCCTCGAACCATCCTATGGGTGATCTACATATCAATGCTGGAGTGATAACTATTATTATAAGAGAACTCACACAAAGGTAAGAACTTATCCCAATGCCCTCTAAAGTCAATCACATATGCCCTCAACATGTCTTTTAACACTTGAATAGTCCTTTCTGACTGCATGTCTATCTATGGATGGAAGTTCTACTAAAAGTGAGTTGTGTGCCCATTCATCATGTAATTTCCTCCAAAACTTAGAGGTAAACTGTGTACCACGATCTGAGATGATAGAGAGAGGCACCCAATGCATTCTCAATATCTATTTCACATGCACCTTATCCAATTATTCAACATTATACTCTATTCTTACCGGAATAAAATGGGCTGACTTAGTCAATCTATCAACCACTACCTAAATAGAATCGAACTTCCCCAAAGTCTTGGGAAGACCAACCACAAAATCCATGGCTATCCTTTCCCACTTCCATTCCGGAATTGGCATTCTTTGAATAAAACATGCAGGCCTTTGATATTCACACTTCACTTGTTGACAATTTTGACACTTAGCCACAAACTCCGCTATATCCTTCTTCATGCCCAACCACCAAAAAAATTGCTTCAAATCTTGGTACATCTTGGTCACACCCGAATGAATAGAATATCGTGAACCATGGGATTCTGCCAATAATTTCTTAATCAAGTCATCTATTCTAGGAACACAAATTCTTCCTTTAAAATTGAGCATGCCCTCCGCATCAAGAGTGGTCTCTTGTGCCTTACCAATCACTTCTTTTTAAGTTCATTCAAATTTTCATCCTCAAATTGCTTGGCCTTGATCTCCTCAGTGAACGTGGCCTTAACTTCAATACTAGCTAACACACCAACTTTTTCTGAGATGCCAAACTGCATGAATTTAGACTCCATGGTCTGAATCTCTTTAGCCAAAGGTCGTCTAGTTACACTCTAGCAAGCTAAACTACCCATACTTACCGTTTTTAGACTCAAAGCGTCTGCCACTATATTAGCCTTACCCGAATGGAATTGAATGGTCACATCATAATCCTTAAGTAACTCCATCCACCTTCACTGTCTCAAATTCAGATCCTTTTGAGTGAACACATGCTGCAAACTACGATGATAAGTAAACACCTCACACTTAACACCATAGAGGTAATGCCGCCAGATCTTAAGAGTGAACACTACTGCTTCCAACTCCAAATCATGTGTTGTCTAATTCCTCTCATCCACCTTCAATTGACGCGATGCATAAGCTATAACATTCTTATCCTGCATCAACACAACACCCAAACAAGAATGTGAAGCATCACAATAAACAATAAAATCTTTACCTTAAACCAGTAATGCTAGAATAAATGTGGTGGTCAAGAGAGTCTTAAGCCTTTGGAAGCTCTCCTCACATTTTTCAGTCCATTCAAAGGGTACCTGTTTTTTGTTCAAATTTGTCAAGTTAGTGGCAATAGAAGTAAAGTTCTTCACAAATTGACGATAATAGCTAGCGAGCCCCACAAAACTCCTAATTTCCGTCACAAAGCTAGGAACCCAATTCTTAACCTCCTCAATCTTTTGGGAATCTACCATTACCCCTTCTTTTGAAACTACATGCCCCAAAAATGCAACCGAAGTCAACCAAAATTCACACTTAAGAAAATTTTGCACACAACATTTGTTTCTCAAGAACACCCAGAACAATACGAAGATGGTTGGCATGCTCTTCCTCACTTTTCGAATAGACCAAAATATCATCAATAAAAACTATCACAAATGAATCAAGAAATGGCTTGAACACATCGTTCATTAAACTCATAAAATCTACAGGCACATTAGTCAACCCAAACGACATAACTAGAAACTCGTAGTGCCCATAGCAGGTTCTAGATACCATTTTGGGCACATCGTCAGGCCTACTCTTTAACTGATGGTAGCAAGACCTTAGATCGATCTTAGAAAAAATGGATGCACCTTGAAATTGGTCAAAAAGATCATCTATGCGAGGCAATGGGTACTTGTTTCGAATGGTGACCCTATTCAATTGTCTGTAATATATACACATCCTCACACTACCATCCTTCTTCTTAACAAACAAAACTGGAGCACCCCACGAGGAAGCACTAGGACGAATAAATCCTTTATCAAACAGTTCTTGGATTTGAGCCTTAAGCTCTCTTAATTCTGCTAGAGCCATGCGATATATATTGATGGAAATGGGATGAATACCAGGCTTTAAATCAATGCAGAAATCTATATCTCCATCTGAAGGCATACCATGCAAATCATTAAAAATCACTTCTATAAATTCTGACAGCACATGGATGGACTCAATAGATGGAGACTCAACCTCAACATCCCAAATATGACCCAAATAAGCCAAACAACCCTGCCCTACCAGTTTCTTTGCCCGAATGGAGGATATGATCTTAGCTTGGTTAGGCTTGTACACCTCTTCCCATTCTAACTTTTCCCTCCCCGGAATTTCTCGAGTTACATACTTAGTATTACAATTAATCACATCATAATAGGGGGACAACCAAGTTATTCCTAAGATTATATCAAAGTTAGTCATGTTCAAAATCACCAAATCAGCCCAAGTCTAAAAACCCATAAACAAAATAGGACAAGCACGATAGATATGTGTGACTATGACAGACTTTCCAACTGGGGTAGAAACATGGATAGAGGCATCAAGTATATCACAAATCATAGCAAATGCTGCATCAAATCGCATGGACACATAAGAATAAGTGGAACCCAGATTAAATAACACATTAGTCATCCGGTCATAAACAAGAATAGTACATGTGATCACTGCGTCAAACGCCTCTGCCTCGGTCTTGCCTGGAAAAGCATAACACTGAGCCCTATCCTCATGACGGGTGACTTCCCTGCCTGGGTGCACTGTACCTTTGCCTGCATTACCATTTCCCCTACTTTCGCGGCGTAACTGATTTCCTCCTCGCCTACCTTGTGGACACCCTCGATCATTATTACCATTTCTCGTGGGTACCACTACTCTAGTCTGCTACTGCGAGGAATCCACCATACGTGGGTGGGGACAATCACTCCTTATATGTCAAGTTCTCCACAATTATAGCAAGTACGATCAAAAGATAGCCTACTGCCCGTCGAAGGCGCGAATCCCTGGCTATCCTGAATCAAATTATGAGGTGGAGTTCCCGAGTAATTACCTGTAGAGGTGGGCATGGCGGACTGAATTGGCCTGGTTGCAAGTGTTGGCCTCCCTGACCCCTTGGAGTAAGAATCTTGAAAGTTACCTGAGTTCTTGGCCCTTTTAGCCAATGCCTTAGCCTAACCGTCTCGCCTCACACCCTCCACTTTCTTAACAAAGTCTGTTACCTCATTAAAGCTCCTCTATGCAGAGGTCATATGAACAGATAATACTTGCAACTCAGAATTTAGTCCTTTAATAAATAAACGGATCCTCTCTTCCTCAGTAGTCACCAACTGCGTAGCTTATCTAGAAAAGGTATGGAACTTGGCCTCATAAGCAGCCACAAACATACCATCTTGATCCAAAGCCATGAAATCATCTTTCTTACGATCTCTCAACATCTGAGGCACATACTTCTCCAAAAACAGAGCATGAAATTAGGTCCAGGTGAGTGGGGGTAAAATTGAAGATCTGCATTCCATGTAAGCTCTCCACCACTGCTTAGCCTCATCTTGAAGCTGAAAAGTCATGAACTCAACCCCATGTTGATGGACAATTCCCAACTTATGCAGCCTCTCATAGCAATCTAGGATGAACCCATACGCATCCTCACTCTTGAAACCATGGAACACAAGCGGTTTCAAGTTCAAAAACTTGCTCAACATCTCATGTTCATTAACAATCATAACAGGACCCAATAAAGGACAGAAGAAAGCATCATTACCTACATTCCCTCCCACCTTGGGGACAGTGATAGAAATAAGAGGATTGGCGGGAGCTTTAGTTGTTTGAATAGAGGGAAGCACTCCAGAACCAACCAACCCTTTCAAGAATGACATAATCTGTTGAGCTAACACTAGGTCTATGGGAGGAATACATGTTGTCTCAGCCAGAACCTCTTCTCTTGTCCTACATTCTCCTCATTCTCAACCTCGATATTCTCCTCTACCTCTTCATGGTGCGCATGAGGGGCCTCATTTCTGGGAGCATTTTCAATCTGTGCTCCATCCCTAGTAGGCTCCACTATTCCTCGACCTCTACCCGTAGCTCTTCCTCTACCCCTGCCTCGACCGTGACCTCTCGCTGCAGATTTCTTAGATGGAGCATTGACGGGAGCTACAGACCTGACGCCATTTAATCTAGTGTTAACCATCTGCGGATAGAAGAGTGGAGGAGATTATATACCAATTTGAATCGCCAGATACCAATTGGAATCAAGTTATAGCACGAACGGAGACAAAGAAAGTAGAGAGATTTCCTAAATTCCTATAGCCTCTCGAAGAAAACTACAGACGTCTCTGTACCATTCTACAAGACTCTACTAGACTCATTTTGGAACATCGAGATCAACCAACCTAGGGCTCTGATACCAACTTTGTCACGACCTAAACCATCGTGATTAGCACCCACACTAACCCTCTAGTGGGAGAACCATGTATACTAATTAGCTAATCAACCTAATCAAAATACCAAAGCATTAAAGTTATAGAAGCAAGTTAAATGCTAAGGAAAGAAATAGGAAGTTCCCATAAACTTCAAACCAATAGTTTAACAACTAAACAAATGCGGAAAAATATGCCTAGAACCTGAAAGTCAACACACCAAAACATCTAAAGTTCAACCATAAGTCTAAATTACAACCCCAAAATAATGTACTAACAACTAACTACAAAGTCTATGTCCGAAAATATGGACATAAACCGAAAGAGAACTCAAGGCAGCCCGGAAGAACTAGCTAACCCTTGAATTTGAAGCAATCACTGATCTTCTAAGCGGGGTCTGTCAATAGCCGCCTGAAGATGCCATGTACTCAACAAAGAAAGAGCAAGTGCAGTATCAGTACACAACCACGGTGTACTGGTAAGATCACGTGGTTATCCCCCTAAGTGTAACATACATAAGCCAATACAACATAATAATAACATGTATACACCAAACATATACAATATCATCATCATTTACGAACAACGTACAATTTCACATATCTCAAGATACACAATTATGTCATCTCATTGGTCCTCTCATGGAACCCAAACCCAAACAGTTAGCATATCAGAACGTGGTACCAGATCCAAGGTTTATGTCGGAACGTGGCAACCGATTCCACATTTATGCCGTAACGTGGCAACTGATCCAAGTTAGTGTGTCAGAAAACAACACCCGATCAATTCAATAAGCCACGATCACAATCACAAGTACATTCTCTTAATCATACAATCAAGTCATGTTTCATGGCATTCATCATTCATCTATCTCATTTACAACTAGTGTGATCAATAATGCAACATTCACATACATACACGTATTATAATGAAGCAAGAACGAACATATATCACACAATCATGAAATCACAACCATCACTTACCTCGAAACAAGCTTGAATCCCCTAAGAAACTTGATTCTTCCCTTTCCGGATTCAATCCGCTTGTTCTTGGTCTACAAATAATTAATACAATGCTAGGATCAATAAACGAGACTTAATTACCCAGAATAAAGTCAATACTATCAACCCTAGATCAAACTCATGATTCTCATACACAGAATAGGTCTTTTTCCACCATAATTTCCAGATAAAAACCCTTCCCCATCGATAATTACCCATTAGATTACGTTCTACAGATCAAAAAATGGATTCGGAGTGTTAAAATATTACCTTTAGGCTTAAGAATGGTGAAAAACGGTCAAGAAAGCACTTGGGGTTGTCTCCTAGCTCTCAAAGTTGAAAAGTGCAAAATAAAATATTTTTGGGATTTATTTTCGACTTTAAGTTGCGTCTGCCCTGCCATGGCGGCACTCGCCCCGCTAAGCGGCCTCGCCCTGGCGGAAAGAATCCCGCCTCAACGGCTTGCACGAAACTAGTGAGCAAAATTAATAATTCCAAAACCCCATTTCAGAACACACATTCAACCAATGACACTCATAAAATACCCGTTCACACTATGATCAATTTCGAGAGTTCTACTCGCCGAAATTTAATTTCGTAAAGTCGTACGGGTTCCTTAACGTCTTATCTATCTACTAATGTGATCGAATTCATAATTAGATCACCCAATTGTTACCATATTTTCCTATACCTTAATGACTCCGATTTCATCCAAATCTTGACTAGGTTGGAAAATCTTAAGTTACTACGAAAATAAATTCCGGCAGAAAATAAATTTCCGTTGGCTTTTCGATAACGACGGAAACATGTCGTTACAATATGGTTATATTTATTGTAAAGTAATTACTTTATTATATATATATATATATATATATATATATATCCCTAAAACAAATCCCAAAACATTTTTCTATCTTTTTCCCCCTTATTATTAATAAAACATTATGTATTAGTTCAAGCATTTATATAACTTGCGATTTTGCATCCCCTAATGTTTAATGATCAATTTGTACTAATTTGTGTTGACCTTTCTCACTAGATTTATAGCTTAAATAATAATGCTTTGACTTTTGAACCTAATAATCCCTCCATCCCATATTAGAAGGGCATTTTACTATAAATATGCGTCTCATATTATTTTATCACTTACTAAATCAGGATAGAATTAGTTAAATTTTCTCCATTTTATCTGTACAATTAATATGGCCTTTGGAGGTTTAAACAAATTTTGAAGATCTCAGAATTAATTTCTTTTTTTCAAAAGGCTATTTAATATGAATAAGGGGACAATAGTAAAGTTGATCAATCTATTAATGGTTTCCTAATCAGTGTGTTTAATAGAAAGTGTCTAACTAATATGTAGGGGTGTGCATCATTCGTTTTGATTTTATGTATTATCAATTCAATTTTTTATTTTTAAATACGTTAAATGAATAACCAAATAAATAAGATATTTTTTTATCGATTTTGGTCCTTAACGATTTGATTTTCGATTTTACCAATAAGAAAATGCTTATAAATAAATGACTTCATCAATAATTTGACGCGCCGAGACAATGATAAAACATTACAAATATACAATAATAACTAACATGAAAAGAATTATGTAAGTGTAAAACAAAGAGAAATTAACATAAATAGAGTTCTTACTTTATATTTTTGACGTTTTATATAATGTGAAGTTGTGAACTCAAAGTCATTGTGATGTGTGAATTGAAGACGAAATGGCAAAGTCATTAAGTAGTAAGGTATTGAGATTAATATTTAATATTTATGTAGGGGTAAAGTAGTAAATTACTATAGTCTTAACAGGTTATCAGTTTATAAATAATTCAATATTAAAATTCAAAATTGAACTAATAACTTGATACTTTTTTTATAGAACTATTAGAAAACCATTAACTTAATAGCAATAAACCAATAGCATATTTTTTTTGGAATAGTTTATCGATCGGTTGATTTTTGCACACTCCTACTAATATGGGATAGCGAGAGTACTATTTGGTAGGAAACATAGATTTAAAGAGAGGAGAACCAAATTAATGTTTTATTTTCTCTATATTAGTATGGTTTTTCTAAGTCCATTTTCTTTTTTTATTTGTTTGTTTCCTTTCATAATTTATGTTCAGAGTTTAGTCTCATCTTAGAGTGGATACAATTTGGCACTCAATTCATTTATTGCTCTTTTGTCAATGTATATAATAGTTGTATCGTGTATTTCAATCTAATTCTTTTTCCCCCATTAATAGTATCCAACAAATTTTGTGAGGGAGGTTGTGGGGGGCAAATGGGCATGAATTGGATCTGATCGAAAATTACTTGAGCTAAAAAGGAATTTTATTGTAATCCATCATTGTACATATGAGTAAAGAAATGAATTGGATAAAATGATTCTTAAACTTTAATTCCTAAAATAAAAAAATTTAAACATTTAACTGAGATAATTGATCAGCTTAAACATTGAAATGATTACTTCAAGGATGTGTTTGGTGTAAATAAAATATTTTCCAATTTTCTCATATTTGGGTTGCTTAAATGTTTCGAATGATAATTTCTAAATGGACTTATTTTTCTCCAATTTTAAGAGAATGACTTCCCATATAAAGTTTAAAAAAATACTTTCTTAAATTTTCTTTCAAACTCACCATCTAACTCGACCCAAGGCTCTTAATCCCAACATCGACCCATGATTCGACAACCGAGCCAAGACTTGACTCTAAATCTCTAGTTCGATCCGAGACCAATTCCCAATCCCTGAATCGGAACCAATGAAAATTCTTATTTGGGACTCAATTCTTGACCTAACACAAAATCCAACTCTCAAATTGAGACATGAAATCTGATCCATGACTCGACTCTAGACACTAAACCTAAGCCAAGACTCGACTCTTGATGTGAGACCAAACTCTTGACCCGAGAAAAAATTCTCGACAAGGTACTTGGGGCCCTACCTTGACCTCAACTGGAAACCCTCACTCAAGTCTTGACTCTCAATTTCAACCTCGATTTGAGACTTGACTCGCAATCCTGTTTAAGATACTAGGACCTCTCTCTTGACTCTCGATCTTGACTCAGGATCCTTCTATTGATCCATACCCCACCTAGGACCCTACTCTTAACTTAGAACCCAATATAAAACCACAAACTCGCCCCATGACCTAACACAAGATCCTGACCCCGACCCTAAAACCCGACCTATGACCTAACTCCCATTCTAGACCATAACTTCATACCCAGTACCTGATTCTTGACCCTGACACTAACTTTTGACTCCTATCTAGGTTTTGATCCCTCGGGTGAGTAGGGGTATGGCATGTTCGTTGGAGTAGATTGAGGTAATCATGTAAGGGTGAGTAGATAAGGTGAGAGGGGTGCATGAGGGATGCATTGGTTTGTTTTTATTGATATGAAAATGCATTTTCTTTTATTTTTAAGGATTTTTTTTTCTATTTACAAATGTGAGTTTGTATACAGATACCCATATTTTATCCATATTTGTGTCACGACCCAGGGGTACCCCTAGATGTAATAAGGCGTACAAGACCCCGAGAGGCCTTATACAAGCCACTTAGCATATCATAACATAAGATAAGAGAAAATGGTGCGAAAATTTAAAACATTTTCAATAATATCAAAGTCTAATAAAATGAAGCAGACGTCTTTACACTTGTCTCAAACCATCTAAAATTTGAATAGTCTTAGGGACACAACCCATACAATAGTTCTAAACATAAATGAAATACATAAAAGGAAAGGTTATCAAGTCTTCGATTCTATGAGGACTCACCAAATCTTTACTCGTTGCTCTACTATGAACTTAGCCACGGGGATGGAAGTCAATATCATCGGACCCTACATTTGATAAGAATGTAGGAAACAGTAAGCGTTAGTACAAAAATGTACTAAATATGATGGCTAACATAAATCATCAACATTAGCATATCATATGCATTAGTCAACATAAGACATATACCATAATCATAAAAGATAACAACATAAGTCATAAGCATATTCAATGCACATAAATGATCATATCATAATAGGAACACTTCTCAAGTAACCTCAACTTGATCTTACTCATTGCATAGGTCTCCACCTCTATTCATAAATATCAAGAAAAATAATTTAATTAACAATCCAAGCTAGGCTATCATCATACCATCAATCTCATATCTAAACATACTTACAATACCTCCTTGAAGTAAAGCTTGTTTCATCATAAACATGCTACTTTGATTAGGGGCTTTTCCCTCTTTAGTCATTCTTATTATTCATGGTAGAATATCCTTCTACTATTCCAAGACATATCATGACTCATGAATGGTTAGATTTACCAATTCAAGGCTATCAAGGAAAAATACCTTACTATACTAGACCAAGCTATCATTTTCATAATCGTAATTACATCATTCACACTTACTTTTAAAGACATTGGGATTCTCCTCTTTGCCTAACTCATAAAGGCTAAGGGGTATTCACCTCTTTCCTTACTTCCTTTAAGATCGCGGGTACTCTCCTCCATAATCACATCATATGACATGGGTAATTCCCTCCACATCATTTCATAAGGATCATGGGTACTCGCCTCCATGTCCATTCATCATAATAAGAACGTGAGAAATCACCTCTTGTGCACTTCTAAGGAGTACGGGAATCGCCTCATATCCTTAACACACGGAGGTCATGGGTAGTCGCCTCTAGCCTTATCATTCATTAAGAATTTTAGTCTAGATTCATTTTAGGTGAGCAATCTTTTCAACCTAGAATCATTTATGTGAGTAAACATTTCACGGTCATGCAATCATGCTTAGCAATTCATTATGAGAAGTATCCCTTCCACATCATATCATTAGCATTTAACAATCATATGAGCTTCACTCTCAAAGCCTTAAACATTCATTGTTCATAATATTAGTTTTACTCTCAAAGCCCTATCAATCAACATTCATAGCTATAACCCTTACTTACTCTCAAAGCTATACTTCTCATAATCACCTCATACGCCTAGATCTCAAGACATTCTAATCAAATGCTTCATTCTTAAGCAATTCTAATCGTATATAATCATATAGGCTCAATCTCAAGCACTACTAATCATGATTCATCATATATACTTTAGTATAATTCAATTCATATCTACAAGATTTACTCTTAAGAAATTCATATTTATATGCTTCTATCTCAAGCAATCTATAATGCCATTCATCAATCCTAGAAGATCACATCTAAGCCCTCAATTTCCCCTTTCATGGCATAAAACCCAACTATATAAAATTCATCTTATAATCACAGGTTAAACATGGATACATGTACAATCATACTAAAAACATGCAATTCCATCATAAACAATCATAAACAACCATAATCCACTCTACTGGATCATAACTCATTACATTAGAAGAAACCCTAATTTGACTTCGAGATTCTTCTTCTTAATTGGGTAAAACATGGGGGATTCATGGATGGAAGGAACCCATGAATGAAATAAAACATCACACCTTTATTACAATGCCCACAAAGCTTGGAAGAATGAAGACTTGACTTGACCTGGCTTGAACCCTCTTCTTTTTCTCCAACTTTTTAGAGAGAGAATTAATTGAGAGAAATCATTTTTTTGTGAGTTTGAGAGAATGACTTAAATGACTTAATTTAGGGGTCTAAAGTACTTATATAGGTGGTTTAGACTAGGGTAAAACGACACCACTTAATCCTAATTAAATCCAGAAAGGACTCTTGTGTCCTCAAAATAACCATCCCAAAAGTCCACCATGAGACCCCGCCAATGGACCTTGGATGGACCTACGATCCGTCTTGGTCGGGCGTGGTCTTGACAGATATTATTGGCCATCGATGGACCCCAGCCATGGCCCGTGGACCCATCCACGGGGCGTGGTTCTTGACGAAGGTACTACCTTAGGTAGATTTTCAGGGTGCTCATTCAAGAGACCCACCTACGGGGCGTCGGTCTAACCATAGGGCGCGGTTGGCCCCTCGCGGGTGACACCTGGAATTTGTAAAGTTTCTAAGCTCCCTCTTTCGGGATACGGGGTATTACAATTTGTTCATAATTTTATTGGTTAATAATATAATGAAACTCATATTTACACAACTAAAATATAAGTTATCCAACTCGTTTAAATATGGATTAGTTAGATGGGCCGATTTACAATTATTGGGTAATTGCAACCTTAGATGGGCCGAGTTATAAATATTGGCTAAAATTGCTACCTCTAATTGTGAGAAAATTAGGTTTTAAAAGTTTGTACTAGGCTTTAGAAATCCCAAGACGCTTGTCTCTCTTATAAATATAATGCTTCAACAATCCCTCTAATTCAAGCACACAACTCAACTTTATTGCGGCTGAGAAGAAAGATATTCAAAACACTGAAGAGGACGTTGATGACAATGATGGAATTCAATTGACCAAAATAAGCCAACAATTTGTAAGTTCTTTCTTCTCTTTATTCAATGATGTACTCTTCACTTCTTTTGTAGTTATTTAATGGACTATCTCTTACAAATATTCTATTTCATTTAAAAGATTCATATTTTAAAGATCATTCTTGTTTTAGTTATCGTATCAGATTTAACAGAAAAAATAACTAATATTATGTCTTTTATACTTTTAATTTTTTTCTTAGACTCGAAAATACCTCTTACTAAGTATAAGTGATTAAATTAACATCAAACAAACGAGATAAAATCTAATTTCCAAAAATAATTTGTAATGAGTGGTTTAATCTATAAAAATTTAAGTATTCACATTTGATAAGATATACATTATTAAACCATTTCTATTTTGAGATATCACAAAAGTAGTGTCAACTACATTTAATGAATGAGCTGAAGAAAATTTTCAATGTAGCTCAGCACATGTAAAACTGATAAATATATAAAAGCAATGTTAAAAATTCATAGGTGATTATTCAACTTTTATAACAGAAAAAGTATTTTTATTTTTTTATGTTACCTTAAAAACAGAATCATATCGTCTGGTTATCAAAAGTATCACTTTGATTGGATTTTATTAAGAATTCCACCTAAAAATTATATTGTAGCCTAATTAGAGCTTTATTTTAGTAGAATTAAGTTGGTTAGATAATTCACAAACAAGAGTTGTGGTGGAGTGGAAAGTACTCCTTCATTTTAACAAAGAGGTCTCTGGTTCGAGTCCCCTATTATACAAAGTCGCCTTTGTTAAGGAGTAATTTACCCTCCAATGTAGATACCGAACACGGAATGAAAATGGAGTCTCCTAGAAGTACTCCAAGGAGTTAATTCATTCGAAAAACTGGTCAAATATATACAATGAGTAAAGATACGAATTAACTAATTAATTTTTCTTTTTTCATTCAATGTTTGGTATGCACAAGACCCGCGATAGCTCCAAAGATACTAAATGAAATGAAATGGAGTCTTCTGGAAGCAAGGAGACCCTGTATCTGTATCATGAACCGATGAAGGTCTAACGACGTCAGTAAATTGAATGTGCTGGTATTTTATAAGGTTAGAGTAAACAAATTACTGGCTTGCAAGACTGAAAACAACATAACAAGATCAATACATGAATATGGAATAAAAACCATTTAAACTTTACAACATAATATACAACGAAAATAACATGACAATAATATACTTTACTTGTGGGTAGTTTCTCTAACCGACAACCATTACCATGAACCTAGTAATGATACAACGTTTTGCCTCACGTTGCCAGGGCCATCCTATACTTTGCCGGAGGGTATAGGATGATATCGTGACTATGGATCCATCTAATTGTCTTTCTTAGAGGCAGTAAGGAATCACATGAAAAATCAATGATATCCTATCCTACGTTGTCTACGTAATTCTATGAGACTTTCAAATCATAAGAGACTCTTACCCAACTCGGTGTTTGATTCTACTCCCAAAATATTTGATATAACTTTATGCTCAATTTACCCATTACAAGGAATGCACTTCTTACTTGATTGAAACAATTTTTAAAACATGAGACGTGTTACATTTTTGACAACATGCAATTATGAACTTATCTTTGTAGTCCAATAATCAACATAGGTACATAAGTGTATATATATATATATATATATATATAACATCCGAAACTCTTAAGTGTTTATGAATTGAACCTTTGAACTTTCCTCTTAACTTTACTTGTTTTGAAAACTGAATTTAAGAGCCATGATGTGTATATAGTATCTCTTAATGAAGAATGAAGGCTTAGATAATTAGTAATAAGAAGAGAGCGATAACACGAATTAGAAAGCACTCGGGCGACACAGATATAAAATTTATTTTTTTGTCGCGAAAATAAATTCTGAGGTAGAAGACTCTGTATCCTCTCCGCGTTGCGGAAAGGGGATGATTATCAGGGTATTGAAACTTGTAAACGCCTCTGCGACACGGACCTGGGCACATATTTTTTATCGATCTTTTCTTTCTCTCCCAAACTCGATTCTCTTCATACCCATGCAATGTCATTGCCCAATTTCACAAATTTTTCATAAACCCAGAACATTTTCAATGAAACCCACACAAAATTCATCAAGAACAACACTCATTCGCAAAACCTTCACATCAAGAACTCAACTTGACTCCATTGACAAAGAATGAAACAAAACTTCAAGAATTTCCTCAATAACCTTTACATAAACGATATCATGGACAATTTACTGAACGAAAAACATGCTTTGTGTGAGGATGAAAAAATCCATAACTATGAGAAACCTCACAAACCTTGATAGAACTAAGTTCTTGGTGTTTTCCTCAAATCCTTGAAGAACTCTTGAAAACTCTTCTTTTCTCCTCTTGAACTTTGCTCTAACTCCCTTAAGCATTTTTGAAAGAATGAAAAGCTCATTTCAATACACCTAGACCACTAGTTGTGTGAGGGAAATGTTTAGGCCTAGTGGGGTAAGGAAATCACTAAAATGCCCCTCCTTAACACAAATGAAAAGGCTCCATATAGAGAGGATGCACTAAAATTGTAATATCTCCTTCATCCGAACTTGAAGGTCAGCAAACTTGGAGGCATTGTAAAGAGGATTTAAAGACCTTCAATTTGATACCTCATGGGCTACCTAACTCTTCTTGTACTAAAGTTATGGTCGTTTGAAACTGACCTAAAACATAAAAACTGACCAAAATACAAGTTGTTACAATATCACCCCATTTGGAACATTCATCCTTGAATGAGATCACACTAAGTAGAACATGGGTGGACATCATTTAAAACCCCAATTCAAGCACACAACATGCAATTTACATAACGCAGTATATCAACTTAAAGAGTGCTTACAAAGAGTTGGTACCTTGGTCTGGAAATTCTCTGGATGGGAAGAGATGTGGGTATCTCTTTTGCATATCCTCCTCAGCCTCGCAAGTAGATTCCTTGACAAATTGATTCCTCCATAAGACCTTGAATGATGCAATCTCCTTGGTTCTCAACTTGTGAACCTGACGATTAAGAATCTGAACAGGTATCTCCTCATAAAATAGGATGTCCTTGATACCAATATTCTTAGTAGGTAAAATAAGTGAAGAATCGCCTATACACTTCTTCAACATAGAAATGTGGAATACCGGATGAAATGCTGCTAACTCTGATGGTAGCTCCAACCCATAAGCGACATCATCAATTTTCCTAGATATCCTGTAGGGACCAATATACCTGGGACTGAGCTTCCCCTTCTTACCAAATCTCATGACACCCTTCATGGGTTAACCCTTCAGGTCAACCCAATTATCCACCTGAAATTCCAAGTCTCGTCTACTAACATTTGTACAAGATTTTTGATGACTTTGTCTTGTTTTCAATCTTTCTTAAAAGATTTTTACTTTCTCCATAGCTTGATGAACCAAGTTTGGACCTATCAACCAAGCTTCACCAACCTCAAACCATCCAATAGGGGATCTACATCTTTTCCCATAAAAAGCCTCGTAAGAAGACATCTGGATGCTAGAGTGATAACTATTGTTGTATAAAAACTCTATGAGAAGTAGGTGATCATCCTAATTACCTTTGAAATCGATTACACTATCTCTCAACATATCCTCAAAAGTGTGAATCGTACTTTCTGCTTGACCATCAGTCTGTGGGTGGAAAGCAATACTCAAATTTACCTTCAAAGCCAAATCTTTCGGGAAGGACTTCCAAAACTGAGTGGTGAATTGTGAACTTCTATCTGAAATGATAAACACAGGAACTCCATGAAGTCTGACTATCTCTTGAATATATAATCTGTCATAATCTTCTGCTGAATATGTATTCTTTACTGGCAAGAAATGGGCTGATTTAGTCATCCGATCTACAATCACCCAAATCAAATCATGCTGGTTGCGAGACTGCGACAAACAAGTTATGAAATCCATATTTATTATCTTTTACTTCCATTTTGGAATATCTATATTCTGAGCCATACCACCGGGCCTTTGGTGTTCTACCTTGACTTGTTTGTGATTCGGGCACTTAGCGACAAACTCTACAATAGACCTCTTCCTACTACTCCACCAACCGAATTCTCTCAAGTTATGATACATCTTTGTGGAATCAGTAACAGCATTAGTCTTACATGGGTGATAGAGAATACTAATGTCATAATCCTTAAGTAACTCCAACCACCTCCTCGGTTTGAGATTAAGATCTTTTTCAGTGAAAACATACTGAAGACTCTTGTAATTGGTGAACACAACAACATGAACACCATAGAGATAGTGATGCCATATTTTCAAAGCAAACAATACAACAACAAACTCGGGATCATGAGTCGGGCAATTCTTCTCATGAACATTAAGCTGTCTAGAGGCATAAGTAATGAGTCCGAGATTTGGACTCATTTAGGGCATTGTTTATATAGATTTAGTATCCTCAAATGCTTAATGTGTGCCATAAACTGATGTTGAAACCTTGATTTTCAAGTATATCGATTAAGGAACAAAGGAGGGACACTAAACAGAAAAAAGGAAAAAAATAAACTAAAGAAATGAAGAAACGCAAACCTGGTGATCGCCAAGAGCACTTGGCGAATCTCGAAGTGGCTAGCTTGACCCCATAAAGTTCTAGTGTGCCAGTCCTGAGGGAAGAAACCAAGTCGGTGAATCACTGAGTAGTTCAACGATGCAAAGAGAGGTCACTTAAAGTTATAGAACTTGAGGATGCTGAGTACCAACGTAAAAAAGTGATGGAAGAGATCAATGGGCGGTTTACCGAATGGTTAAGCGAGCCGACTTACATCACCAAACGACCCTTTGTGGCTTATTTTTGGCAAATATAAATTAGATTTTGAACAATTATTTTTGTATGTTGGATAAAATCGATTTATGCTAGTGAATGCTAAATTAGTCTAGAACACTTTTCTCTGTAGTTTTCATACTTTTTGAAGAATTTTAGAGATTCAATTTGGAGATTTTGCAAGTGGGTTTCAAATATTCTACAAATCGGGGCATTGTAAAGGCTAAATTACTCTTACCCAGTTGATGGATAATCGATTTGGTAATTATTTTTACTCGTTTATGATGCTTGGCTAAAACCCCAATTCTTGGGGTGTGATCATGTGATTATCGGTTGAATTAGTTTATGGGTATTGTTGATTACTAGTTTAATTGCTAAATTAAAGTGGGTTTAATCATTAATTATGGTTCAATTTATGAATTGTAGTTGTAAGTGCAGTTTTATTTTTGTGTTCTTTGCTTGCTCGAGAGAGAGAAAGGTTTCAGAACTAAGATTAGTGATTAATCATTTGTAGGTATTGGGTTGATCTAGTTTCAGCTCGAGAGAGAGAATCCTAAACCCAATCCTATCCATATAGCTCGAAAGAGTGGATGAATTAAGGTGTGTGTTGTTCTTCATTTTCATGCTTGTTGATGTTCGAAAGAAATCACCAGATTCGGGATAGTTGTTCAAGATAAAGCTATCTCCCTTATAGTCTAGCCTACTCACTAATATTTAGTTGTTTACTAGTAGTTTCAATTACCCATATGTCAAAATTTATCTATAATTGATCACATCCCGAGAATCCCTCTCCCTACTGTTATTTCAAATTGTTTGTGACTACATAGTAGTTGATAATTGCAAACTAAAAGCCCCTATCTCATAGTCGTGTCACCTCTTTTAATTTGATTCATGTCTTTTTTGATAATTTCTATTCCTATGGCTGATAAGACCACATTTGTACTTCCTGACCACTCTCTGTGGGATTTGACCCCAACTCTTTGCTGGGTTATATACTGACTAATGATCACTTGCACCTAGAATTGGATGAGGTGTGTTTGAAACATTAATAAAAAATGGCACCGCTGCGGGGGAGTGGTGTTGTTTAAAATTCTTTTGGTGAAGTTGAATTGTGATATTTTTAGTTATAGTTGAATATACTTATTTTAGTTTTGATTTTGTGTTGCTCGTGTTAAAACAGAAGATGAGATAAGTGTCAATGGAAGTAATGGTAGCCAAGTGGGCCACCAAGATGATGTAGGAAATTTCAATGATGTGAATAACCCAAACATCAATGACCCAGTCCAAATGGGTGGTGTTGGGGTAATTCGTTTACCTCCGGCAGAAGGAAACACTATTTTTCACATCACAAGCACCATGCTTCAACTCCTACAACTGAAGGGTTTGTTTAGGGGCTGGCTCATGAGGATCCCCATGAGTATATCAGTGATTTTGTTGATGTCTTTGGACCGTTCTCATTTAAGAACATATCACAAGAATCAGTCCGTCTGAGGTTGTTCCCATTTTCTCTGATGGGCGAGGCAAGCAAGTGGTTGGCTGAGTTGTCAAGAGATTCCATCACTTCTTGGATGGAGCTGATCATAGTATCCCAAGTGAGATTTTTCCCTTCATCAAAGATGATGATACTTAGGGATAGTATCCAAGGTTTCAAACGCTTGGAAGGTGAGCCAATCCATAAGACGTGGCTGAGGTTTAAGAAATTGGTGCTGCAACGTCCAACTCACGGATTGCAAAATAATGTGCTGCTATAATACTTATATAGGAGCCTCGATTCGGTGAACAAAGGTGTAACAACCTGTATCCGAAAACATACCTCAATGAAAATTTCCAGAAGTTGCAGGTGCACCCCACGGTTGCCACCCACTAACCGTATAGTGACTAATGAGTCCAAAAATTGGACTCATTTAGGGATTTATTTTGATAGAAATAGTGTCCTAGAATGCTTATTTTGTCTCAATATCTAATGAAAACTCTTAAGTTTCAGGTATTTGAAGTTTTAATGGAAGCATGGACAGTAGGCACAAAAAGGAACAAAAAGCCTAAAAAACCGAAGAATATGAAGCATGAGCATCGCCAAGAACCTTTGGTGATTCGCTGAAAGGACAGACTCCACCCTTTGTTCCAGTATGCGACACCCTGAAGGAAAGGATCAAAAAGGCGATAAAAGGAGCAGTCGGTGCTTCGCCGAATAGTTCCGCAAAGTAGTACTATACTGCCCAATGGTCCAGAATGTGAAGATTTTGAAGCCAAGCATGAAACAGTGATGAAACAAAACAATGGCGAGTCGCCGAGTCATTCGATGACATATACCTAACTTCGCCAAACTATCTGCCTGCACTAATTTCTGATGGCTAAAAATACTGAACTCTTTATTAATTTTAGAAGTTCCGAACCATTATTATTATTTTCATAATAGAATAGTACGTTTTAGATATTTTCTCTCAAGTTTGGAAAGGGTTTTGTGGGAGACTTGAAGAGAGAAGGATTTCATCTTCCCCAAGTTGGAAGTTGGTCTTCTCCATTCTTCTTCCTTTACTTAAATCAAGGTTTAATTTCATATACCCATTTGATTTTAGTATCATTTTAGATGTATTTTGTTATTTCTTGATGTGTGGCTAAAAACCCCTATTCTTGGGGTGTGATTTAGCAAATATGTGTTGATATTGTTGTTGGGTCTTGCTTGCAGATAAGGTAGATGTATTTTAATGGTGATTTCACCTAGTGGTTGTGGTTTAATTTAATGGGTTTGTAGGTTCAACTACAAAACCACCCATGTGCTTTCGACTTTCCCGAGAAGGAGGTCGCGAAACCAAGACCACTAGACTGATGGCCTAAGGAGTGGCTCGACATGAGGTTCAGCCTGAGAGGGTGAGCCCTAGTCCCATATCCTAACACTTAGCTCGAGAGAGTGAGTGGGGTAAGGCATAGGCTGGCCTTTATGCGGCCAATGGGTGTCTGAGAGGAACACATTTGAAACAGGGTAAGTTTCCCGTGTGGGAACTTATTTCCATTTAAAGCTTAGCCTAGTCACTATTATCTTGCAAATTTCCTATTGAAAGCATGTACCCAATGATTTATCTAAACTTGTATTGCGGTCACACCCCAAGAACATTTCCCCATACTTGATATTCTTGTTAATTTTTGCTATTTTTACTACTTGTGACAAAACCCCCAAATTGATATTTAACACTTTTATGTCGCCCCCTTTAATTTACTATATTTTTAATCGTTAATATCTTTAACTACGACTAGTTAGAGCTTAATTTCACTTTTGTACCAATTCTCAAAACCACTCCCTTCAGACATGACCCCAACCTTTAGTTGGGTTACTATACTATCGACGATCGTAGACACTCATACCGCAAGTTAGTATCATTGGTCACGATAAGCATCAAAATGGCTCCGATGCCGGGGAGTGGTGTAATTTGAAAATTTTTAGATTAGTAGAATTTTTGTTCTTCTTAGTCGTAGTTTATTAACTTAGCTTGTAGTTTTGTTTTCTTGTCTATATTGAAGCAGAAGAAGTGAGTATGGTGAGCAGCACTCGGGAGCTAATGGATTTTCTTCCATTAGAGGTAATGATATTCCAGGAGTGTATCCTCACCTTCAAGCAAATGGAGGGTGAACGGATCCACAAGTTATGGGCAAGGTTTAATGAACTAATCAATCAATCCCCAAATCATGGCATTCCCGACAGAGCTCTCCTTGACAGTTTCTACAGAAGTCTTGGTCCTGGAAACAAGAGGTTGGTCGACCAACTCATTTCGGGAGGCATTGCAAAATAGCCATTTGTGATAGCAGCCCAACTACTTAATCAAATGGCTAAAATGAACCAAGAATTAGGAAAGGACTTCATGTCTGCCGCCCTAATGACTCAGATGGATGAGTTGGCTAAAAAGATGGTGAAGATCGAAATCCAGTGAAAGAGAAAGGATAAATACATCCCTTCTCAAGAGCAAAGAAGTCTCAAGGACAATGAGGTTAAACTCCTTGAGGGAATGCTCTCAATCATTCTCCACAAGGCGACTGAGCAAGATAAAGAGCTAAAATGAATTAAGGAAGCCATTGAAGGAATGAAGCGGATGATTTGGTCTCATTCCAGAGTTGTCCAGCTGCTTAAGAATCTCATGGGCTATGCATCGCCCGATCTCCACCCGCAACAAAACAGGGGGTTGCCTAGTGATACTATGGCTAATCCCAAAAATGGAGTGTGAGTGCTGACTTGCGTCGTGCCACGACGTTAAGTAAGGCACTTCTTGGGAGGCAACCCAAGGTTTTAATCTTCTTCAATTACTATGTTAGAATAATGGTGTGTTGATTCTACAGGTTAAAATGAGGAAAGTATCGAAAAGTGCAGGTTGGCAAGCTGAAGATCCAGTTGGCGAATTGCGGAAATAGTTGGCGATCCCGCTATTGTCCGCCGTTTGGACCTCTACATAAAATGGAGGCCCTGTAAACCTCGGCAAGGTAAGTGACTAATCGTCATGTCGCCGAGTGGTTTGGTGAACTCAACTAATGTCGACGAATGGGCAACAACTGGAGTGTTTTAAAGGCCAATGGTCTCAAAGTTTGACAAATTTCCATTTTTCCACTCGATTTCAACTTTCACAAATATGTACCTAGTAAGTAACTTTTATTATCTTTGCATCTCTGGCATTCTAGTCATCGATTGGTGTTCAAACTAGGGATTACATTTGCTCATAGCATCTTAATATCCATTTGATTGGCATAAAAAGGTTGGTACTTCAAACTCGACATTCCTTTCCTCGAAATTTATACTCAAATGTAATGACATTACTTTGATGATGTGTGTTGGGCCTCTCTGGTAGTATTAGAATATTTGTTTGCATGTTAGGTTGACAAATTTTGCCTGTACGAAGTTAAATAGTTAATTCCTGAAGATTGCGCTTTAAATTGGATAAAAAAAATTATGGGTTGTGCATAATTGTCATTGGGTCTAAGCCTAATTTGAGTTGTGCATGCCTTAATTTTGCTTTCTGGGGTTGCGGGGTTGAATTGGAAGTTAGGTAAAAGGAAGGCACGTTGGGTCATTTGGCGAGCTGGGTCGAGCTCGCCAACTCACTCGGTGGTTCGCCTTAAATCCCCTTCTCACCTTTAATTTAATGTCAAATATGATGATGAATTATGTAACTTTCAGCGAGACATCGGGCACTGATGCCCAGACAGATGGAGCGACAGATTAGCCAGGATCACCTTTTTACCTCCCTCTTTGTATTTCTTTATTTTGCCCTTCGGATTCTATGTTTACTTGCATTTGAGGACAAATGTTTTTATCTGTAGTGGGGTGAGGCTCACCTTTTGTTTGCTATTTGTGATTCGTGTTTTGTATATATTTGGGTTGTTCTGTTTAAAATTGTGTTTACATTACTTTTTGTAGATGTTCGAGCTCATGGCTCTCTTTTGTTTTTAATTGCAAATGATTTTTTTACCCTTCTGAAATTTTTTGAATTTTTCTCACATTTTTGCCACCCTATGAGTTGAATGTGGCTATTCTTTTGCAAAAATTTGAGTCTCGGTTTTGATAAATACCAATGACTTGAATAGTGGTCTCAATTTAACGAACATGAATGTACGACTACAATGAGGCCAAATGAAGTTGCATAGACAATACGTGAACTCCTTGCAACTCGTTGTGATTAGCCATTTATAGAATTGATTCTCTTGTAATGACCGTTGCACACTAGTGAAAGTGTGTAGTCTTGTTTGACTCAAGTGTTGATGCCTTGTATGATTAGCTTGCTTTGAAACTTGCATGAATAAACCTAGAATTTTCCCTGTTAGTCTGATTGATTTAGAAAGGTGTCCTCCTGAAATGATCTTAGGCAACTTTAAAGAGTGTAAGCCAAATTTGACATATACCTCTTTTGTGGCCTACCCGTGAGCGTGTGAAACTCTTTTGAACACCCTTTGAGCCTTACCTTTCTTCGGAAGAACCTTGATGAACCCTAGACCTTACTTGAACTAATACCTACAATCCTCTTGAGTTGTGGTTTAGCGAATATCAAACTTAGGCCAAAAGCCTAAGTTGGGGGTATGGTGAAAGGGAAAAGGAGAAGTCAAGAAGTGCAAGAAAAGTCCCCCTTAACCCATGGTATTGCATAAAAATGGAACCCCTTCAATTCAATTTAAAAAAAATGAAATGTGGAATAAAGTACGAAGGGAATCGGGTTTCAAGCAATCCATGAAGGAGAATAAAAAAAAGGTGACTTAGAAGCACTAGAAAAAGAATTGATATAGGAAAAGAAAGGAATGCCTTAAGAATGCCACAACTCACGAAGAAAAAGTCACTGAGCCTAAATGACCATACCTTTGCACTCAGCCCTATTACAAGCCTTAGAAATACCTTTTTGATCTTCAGTAAGCCGAATCGAAAGTCAATTGGAAAATAAGGGCAAACCTATTGGTGAAAACATGCATTGAGTTCCTCTTTTTGAGTGTGAGCGTTGCATCGGATTCCTAATCTTTAATTGATTAACCTCTATGTGTGAATACGAAATCATTTTTCATGTGAGGGCATTTAGATACTTTTGTTGAGCTTGAACTTGCACAAGTAGCAAGTATTGCGAGCATGAGAATCTTTGGTAATGGTGTGTCACAACTTGAATCTTTGAGTACACAATTGATCCTTGCATAAGTAAATTGAGTCTTGTTGTGTGCACTCATGATTGAGTCTTGTGTAGCACTATTTGAGACACCCTTTTTGAATGGTTGAACTTGAGTTTGCTTGAGGACAAGCAAAAGTTTAAGTTGGGGGTGTTGATGAGTCCACAAATTGGACTCATTTAGGGCTTTATTTTGATAGAAATAGTGTCCTCAAATGCTTATTTTGTTCAATATCTAATGAAAACTCTTAAGTTTCAGGTATTTGAAGTTTTAGAGTAAGCATGGACACTTAGGCACAAAAAGGAACAAAAAGGCTGAAATGAACAAAGAAGCTGAAGCATGAGCATCACCAAGAACCTTTGGCGATTCGCCGAAAGGACAGACTCCGCCCTTTGTTCCAGTATGCGACGCCCTAAAGGAGAGGATAAAAAAGGCGATGAAAAGAGCAGTCGGCGCTTCGCTGAATAGTTCCGCGAAGTAGTACTATACCTCCCAATGGTCCAGAATGTGAAGATGCTGAAGGCAAGCATGAAGCGGCGATGAAACAGAAGAAGGGCAAGTCGTTGAGTCATTCGGCAGCATCGACTAACTTCGTCGAACTATCCGCGTGCTCTAATTTCTGATGGCTATAAATACTAAACTCTTTATTAATTTTAGAAGTTCCGAACCATTATTATTATTTTTAGAATAGAATAGTACGTTTTAGATATTTTCTCTCAAGTTTGGAGAGGGTTTTGTGGGAGACTTGAAAAGAGAAGATTTCATCTTCCCCAAG